>NC_092707.1:4690383-4802883 GCF_047496885.1 Scyliorhinus torazame | reverse complement strand
GGAGGGGATGGGGGGAGGAGGATGGGGGGAGGGAGGATGGGGGGGAGGAGGATGGGGGGAGGAGGATGGGGTGGGAGGATGGGGGAGGAGGATGGGGGAGGAGGATGGGGGGAGGAGGATGGGGGGAGGTGGATGGGGGGAGGAGGATGGGGGGGAGGAGGATGGGGGGAGGAGGATGGGGGGGAGGAGGATGGGGGGGGGAGGAAGGATGGGGGGGGAGGAAGGATGGGGGGGGAGGATGGATGGGGGGGGAGGAGAATGGGGGGGGAGGAGAATGGGGGGGGAGGAGAATGGGGGGGGAGGAGAATGGGGGGGAGGTGAATGGGGGGGAGGAGGATGGGGGGGAGGAGGATGGGGGGGGAGGAGGATGGGGGGAGGAGGATGGGGGGAGGAGGATGGGGGGAGGAGGATGGGGGGAGGAGGATGGGGGGAGGAGGATGGGGGGAGGAGGATGGGGGGGGGAGGAGGATGGGAGGGAGGGGGGACAGAGATGGTGGGAGGGGGAGAGAGGAGGGGGGAGGGTGAGAGAGGAGGGGGGAGGGGAGGAGCGAGAAGAGGGAGGGGGGAGAGGAATGCTTTTCATCCCTGGTAAGTAGTTTTTCTCTTTTCTTTTAATTGGTATATTTATTTATTTTTCCTTCGTTGTTTTGTCGGGGGGGGGGGGTTGTTGACGTTAATCGAAGGCTTATGACATGGCAGGAGATCTCACACCCGTGTCATGCTCCTCATGTGCGATGTGGGGAGCTCAGGGACACATCCATTGTCCCTGGCTCCTTCACGTGCAAGAAGTGTGTCCAGTAGCAGCTCCTGTTAGACCGCTTGACGGCTCTGGAGCTGCGGATGGACTCACTTTGGAGCATCCGCAATGCTGAGGACGTTGTGGATAGCATGTTTAGCACGTTGCTCACACCGCAGGTGAAAGGTACTGTGGGTGATAGAAAATGGGTGACCAAAAGACAGAGCAAAAGTAGGAAGGCAGTGCAGGTGTCCCCTGCGGTCATCTCCCTGCAAAACAGATATACCGCTTTGGATAACTGTTGAGGGAGATGGCTCACCAGGGGAAGGCAGCAGCAGCCAGGTTCATGGCACCATGGCTGGCTCTGCTGCGCAGCTGGGCAGGAAGAAGAATGGCAGGGCTATAGTGATAGGGGACTCAATTGTAAGGGGAATAGACATGCAGTTCTGCGGACGCAATCGAGACTCCAGGGTGGTATGTTGCCTCCCTGGTGCAAGGGCCAAGGATGTCTCGGAGTGGCTGCAGGACATTCTGGGGGGGGGGGAACAGCCAGCAGTCGTGGGGCACATAGGCACCAACGATATAGGTAAAAAAAAACAGGACGAGGTCCTACAAGCTGAATTCAGGGAGTTAGGAATTAAGCTAAAAAGTAGGACCTCAAAGGTAGTAATCTCAGGACTGCTACCAGTGCTACGAGCTAGTCAGAGTAGGAATGTCAGAATAGATAGGATGAATGCGTGGCTTGAGAGATGGTGCAAGAGGGGAGGGATTCAAATTCCTGGGGCATTGGAACCGGTTCTGGGGGAGGTGGGACCAGTACAAACCGGATGGTCTGCACCTGGCAGGACTGGAACCGATATCCTGGGGGGGCATTTGCTGGAGCTGTTGGGGAGAGTTTAAACTAATATGGCAGGGGGATGGGAACTGATGCAGGAAGTTGGAACTTAGTAAAACAGGGACAGAAACAAAAGGCAGTAAGGGGGAAAGTGTAAGGCAGAGAAGCCATAGTCAAATATCAAAAAGGCCAACAGTACAAGGTACAGTGACTGAGGGGAGCTCAGTGAAAAGGACCAGGAATACTAAAAAGAATAAAACTGGAAGTAAAAACATTAATGGTCAGCAAACCGGCAGGTTGTTACATGAAGATATGAGTTCAACGACAAGGAAAATTAGGAGAAAAGTTAAGAGGAAATATAATTTAGGAAAGGTTACTGATCAAGGTGTTAAGATTCAGAACAGAGGTAAAAAAAAAGCAACATAAGTGTACTTTACCTGAATGCCCGTAGTATTCGGAATAAGGTAAATGAGTTGATGGTGCAAATCATCGTGAATGACTATGATTTAGTGGCCATTACTGAAACATGGTTAAAGGATAGTCACAACTGGGAGTTAAATATCCGAGGGTATCAAACTATTCGGAAGGACAGAGTGGATAGTAAGGGAGGTGGTGTAGCTCTGTTAATTAAGGATGACATCCGGGCAATAGTAAGGGATGACATTGTGCTATGGAGGATAAGGTTGAATCCATTTGGGTGGAAATCAGGAATAGTAAGGCGAAAAAGTCACTGATAGGAGTAGTCTATAGGCCACCAAATAGTAACATTATGGTGGGGCAGGCAATAAACAAAGAAATAATTGATGCGTGTAGAAATGGTACAGCAGTTATCATGGGGGATTTTAATCTACATGTCGATTGGTTTAACCAGGTCGGTCAAGGCAGCCTTGAGGAGGAGTTTATAGAATGTATCCGCAATAGTTTCCTAGAACAGTATGTAATGCAACCTACGAGGGAACAAGCGGTCCTAGATCTGGTCCTGTGTCATGAGACAGGATTGATTCAGGATTTCATAGTTAGGGATCCTCTCGGAAGGAGCGATCACAATATGGTGGAATTTAAAATACAGATGGAGGGTGAAAAGGTAAAATCAAACACTAGTGTTTTGTGCTTAAACAAAGGAGATTACAATAGGATGAGAGAAGAACTAGCTAAGGTAGACTGGGAGCAAAGACTTTATGGTGAAACAGTTGAGGAACAGTGGAGAACCTTCCAAGCGATTTTTCACAGTGCTCAGCAAAGGTTTATACCAACAAAAAGGAAGGACGATAGAAGGAGGGAAAATCGACCGTGCATATCTAAGGAAATAAGGGAGAGTATCAAATTGAAGGAAAAAGCATACAAAGTAGCAAAGATCAGTGGGAGACTAGAGGACTGGGAAATCTTTAGGGGGCAACAGAAAACTATGAAAAAAGCTATAAAGAAGAGTAAGATAGATTATGAGAGTAAACTTGCTCAGAATATAAAAACAGATAGTAAAGGTTTCTACAAATACATAAAACAAAAAAAGAGTGGCTAAGGTAAATATTGGTCCTTTAGAGGATGAGAAGGGAGATTTAATAATGGGAGATGAGGAAATGGCGGAGGAACTGAACAGGTTTTTTGGGTGGGTCTTCACAGTGGAAGACACAAATAACATGCCAGTGACTGATGGAAATGAGGCTATGACAGGTGAGGACCTTGAGAGGATTGTTATCACCAAGGAGGTAGTGATGGGCAAGCTAATGGGGCTAAAGGTAGACAAGTCTCCTGGACCTGATGGAATGCATCCCAGAGTGCTAAAAGAGATGGCTAGGGAAATTGCAAATGCACTAGTGATAATTTACCCAAATTCACTAGACTCTGGGGTGGTCCCGGCAGATTGGAAATTAGAAAACGTGACACCACTGTTTTAAAAAAGGAGGTCGGCGGAAAGCGGGTAATTATAGGCCAGTGAGTTTAACTTCGGTAGTAGGGAAGATGCTGGAATCTATCATCAAGGAAGAAATAGCGAGGCATCTGGATGGAAATTGTCCCATTGGGCAGACGCAGCATGGGTTCATAAAGGGCAGGTCGTGCCTAACTAATTTAGTGGAATTTTTTGAGGACATTAACAGTGCGGTAGATAACGGGGAGCCAATGGATGTGGTATATCTGGATTTCCAGAAAGCCTTTGAAAAGGTGCCACACAAAAGGTTGCTGCATAAGAGAAAGATGCATGGTATTAAGGGGAAAGTAGTAGCATGGATAGAGGATTGGTTAATTAATAGAAAGCAAAGAGTGGGGATTAATGGGTGTTTCTCTGGTTGGCAATCAGTAGCTAGTGGTGTCCCTCAGGGATCAGTATTGGGCCCACAATTGTTCACAATTTACACAGATGATTTGGAGTTGGGGGCCAAGGACAATGTGTCCAAGTTTGCAGACGACACTAAGATAAGTGGTAAAGCAAAAAGTGAAGAGGATTCTGGAAGTCTGCAGAGGGATTTGGATAGGCTAAGTGAATGGGCTAGGGTCTGGCAGATGGAATACAATGTTGATAAACGTGAGGTTATCCATTTTGGTAGGAATAACAGCAAAAGGGATTATTATTTAAATGATAAAATATTAAAACATGCTGCTGCGCAGAGACCTGGGTGTGCTAGTGCATGAGTCGCAAAAAGTTGGTTTACAGGTGCAACAGGTGATTAAGAAGGCAAATGGAATTTTGTCCTTCATTGCTAGAGGGATGGAGTTCAAGACTAGGGAGGTTATGCTGCAATTGTATAAGGTGTTAGTGAGGCCACACCTGGAGTATTGTGTTCCGTTTTGTCCTTACTTGTGAAAGGACGTACTAGCACTGGAGGGTGTGCAGAGGAGATTCACTAGGTTAATCCCAGAGCTGAAGGGGTTGGATTACGAGGAGAGGTTGAGTAGACTGGGACTGTACTCGTTGGAATTTGGAAGGATATGGGGGGGGGGGATCTTATAGAAACATATAAAATGACTTCCGGGTGCGGCGATGACCAGCTAAGTCGCACGTTTCGGCACCTCCCGTTATAACGGACTTTTGGGCTCTTTACCGGAGCACCAACGGCAATTTTCGAAGGCTAAACCCATTGTGAGGCGACATAGAAGGGAGTCCCCCCCGGATGTGAATGGACAGAAGAGATAATAGTGGCCAGATTGCGGAGGATCCCCTGGAGCAGTGGCAAAGAAGGGAAGTGAGAAGCAAGATGGCGGCGGAGGGAGGCCAGTTGGTATGGGGCCTGGAACAGCAGGAGTTCCTCCGGCGATGTGTGGAGGAGCTCAAGAAGGAGGTGCTGGCGCCGATGCTGCAGGCGATTGAGGGGTTAAAGGAGGCGCAGAAGACCCAAGAGATGGAGCTCCGTGGAGTGAAGGCAAAAGCTGCCGAAAATGAGGACGTGATACAGGGCTTGGTGGTGAAGATGGAGACGCACGAGGCACTGCATAAGAGGTGTATGGAGAGACTGGAAGCCCTGGAAAATAGCTCGAGGAGGAAGAACTTAAGAATCTTGGGTCTTCCCGAAGGGGCAGAGGGAGCGGACGTTGGAACGTATGTGAGCACGATGCTCCATACCTTAATGGGAGCTGAGGCCCCGACGGGCCCCCTGGAAGTGGAGGGAGCGTATTGAGACCTCGTGAGAAGACCAAAGGCAGGAGAAATACCTCGAGCAATAGTGGTGAGGTTCCACTGCTACAAAGACAGGGAGATGGTCCTGAGATGGGCGAAAAAGACACGGAGCAGCAGGTGGGAGAACGCGGTGATCCGCGTGTATCAGGATTGGAGTGCGGAGGTGGCGAGAAGGAGGGCGAGTTTCAGGATTGGAGTGCGGAGGTGGCGAGAAGGAGGGCGAGTTTCAATCGGGCCAAGGCAGTGCTCCACAAGAGGAAAGTGAAGTTTGGAATGTTGCAGCCGGCAAGACTGTGGGTTACACACCAGGGTAAACACCACTACTTCGAGATTGCAGAAGAGGCGTGGACATTTATTGAAGAGGAGAAGTTGGACTAGATTGGAGAGTGTTTGAAATGAAGTAGTGAGGTGGTGGCAAGGGACTGTGAATCACATGGGGGAAAATCTTCTCTCCCCTCGAAGGGGGGGGACACAAAGAAATGTGGGCGCCGGTGGGGAAGGGGAGGGGGAAGGAGAGAGGGAGCTGCGCCATCAGGGGCGGGGCCGAGAGGGAAGCGCGGGCTTTGTCCCCGCGCTATGGAAATTGTGGCGGGAAAAGGGGGCGCAGAAAGGAGGGGGCCTCACATGATGGGAGGCTAAGGATAAATGGGGGAAGCCGAGGTCAGCCAGAGTTTGCTGACTTCCGGAAGTAATATGGGGGGAGCAACTAAGCTAGAGAGGGATCTAGCGGGGGGAGGGGGGGGGGTAACTGGGTTGCTGCTGCTAAGGGGAAGGGGAAGCTGTTATGGGATGGGACGCACCTGAAACTGGCGGATCAGGTCAGATTAAGGAAAGGATGGGTGGGACAGGTATTCCACTCGGGCTTGGGTGCGAAAAATAGAGGGGTGGCAATATTGGTGGGGAAACGGGTACTGTTTGAGGCGAAGAACATAGTGGCAGACAGTGGGGGTAGATACGTGATGGTGAGTAGCAGACTGCAAGGTGAGGCGGTGGTGCTGGTGAATGTATATGCCCCGTACTGGGATGACGCGAACTTTATGAAGCGTATGTTGGGGTGCATCCCGGACCTGGAGATGGGAAAGTTGGTAATGGGGGGGGGGGGGGGGGGGGGAGACTTCAACACGGTGCTGGACCCAGGGCTGGACCGGTCCAGATCTAGGACCGGGAGGAGGCCAGCAGCGGCCAAGGTGCTTAAGGGCTTTGTGGAGCAGGTGGGAGGAGTGGATCCCTGCAGATTTACTAGGCCAAGGAGTAAAGAGTTTTCCTTCTTCTACCATGTTCACAAAGTGTACTCCCGGATAGACTGCTTTGTCCTGGGAAGGGCGCTGATCCCGAAGGTGGCAGGAACGGAGTATTCGGCTATAGCCATTTCAGATCATGCCCCACATTGGGTAGATCTGGAAGTAGGAGAGGAAAAGGAACAGCGCCAACTCTGGATATTAGATATGGGACTGTTGGCGGACGAGGGGATATGTGTAAGGGTGAGGGGATGTATTGAAAGGTACCTAGAGATTAATGATGACGGAGAGGTCCAGGTGGGAGTGGTCTGGGAGGCGCTGAAGGCGGTGGTTAGAGGGGAGCTGATCTCCATAAGGGGAAACAAGAGGGTAAAGAAAGGGAGAGATTGTTGAGGGAGATTTTGAGGGTGGATACGCAATATGCGGAGGCTCCAGATGAAGGGCTATACAGGGAAAGACGGAGATTGCACACGGACTTTGACTTGTTGACCACGGGTAAGGCGGAGGCACAATAGAGGAAGGCACAGGGAGTGCAGTATGAACATGGAGAGAAGGCGAGCCGGCTGCTGGCCCAACAACTTAGGAAGAGGGGGGCGGCGAGAGAGATCGGAGGGGTTAGAGACGAGGAGGGAAAGATGGAACGGGGAGCGGAGAGGGTGAACGGGGTGTTTAAGGTATTTTACGAGTGGCTATATAAAGCTCAACCCCCGGAAGGGAAAGAGGGAATGATGCGTTTCCTAGACCAGCTGGAGTTCCCGAAGGTTGAGGAACAGGAGATGACAGGACTGGGAGCGCAGATTGAGGTGGAGGAGGTGGTAAAAGGAATTGGGAACATGCAGGCAGGGAAGGCCCCGGGACCGGATGGGTTCCCGGTGGAGTTCTATAGGAAATACGTGGACCTGCTGCCCCACTTCTGACGAGAACCTTCAATGAGGCTAGGGAAAGGGGGACACTACCCCCGACGATGTCGGAGGCGACGATATCGCTGATCCTGAAAAGAGACAAAGACCCGCTGCAGTGTGGGTCATACAGGCCTATTTCCCTCTTGAACGTAGATGCCAAGCTTTTGGCCAAGGTGATGGTGACGAGGATAGAGGACTGTGTCCCTGTGGTGGTGCATGATGATCAAACGGGGTTTGTTAAAGGGAGGCAATTGAATGCTAATATACGGAGGCTGCTGGGGGTGATGATGATGCCCCGACCGGAGGGGGAGGCGGAGATAGTGGTGGCGATGGTTGCAGAGAAAGCATTTGATAGAGTGGAGTGGGACTACCTGTGGGAAGTACTGAGGAGATTTGGATTGGAGAGGGGTTTATTAGATGGGTTCAGCTCCTGTACAGGGCCCCGGTGGCAAGTGTGATTACAAATAGGCAACAATCTGACCACTTCCGACTATATAGGGGTACAAGACAGGGATGACCCCTGTCCCCGTTATTGTTTGCGTTGGCAATTGAGCCATTGGCCATAGCGCTGAGGGGCTCTAGGAAGTGGAGGGGGGTACTTAGAGGAGGAGAAGAGCATCGGGTGTCATTATACGCAGATGATTTGTTGTTGTATGTCGCGGACCCAGTGGAGGGGATGCCTGAGATAATGCAGACACTCAGGGAGTTTGGAGAATTTTCAGGATATAAATTGAATAAGGGGAAGAGTGAACTGTTTGTGATGCACCCTGGGGAACAGGGCAGGGGAACAGATGATTTACCGTTGAGGAGGGTAACAAGGGATTTCCGGTATTTAGGGATCCAGGTGGCCAGGAACTGGGGAACCTTGCATAAGCTTAACTTGGCATGACTGGTAGAGCAGATGGAAGAGGACTTTAGGAGGTGGGACATGGCGCCCCGGTCATTGGTGGGCAGGGTGCAGGCGGTTAAAATGGTGGTCCTTCCGAGGTTTCTTTTTGTGTTCCAGTGCCTCCCTGTACTGATTACAAAGGCCTTTTTTAAGAAGGTGTACAAGAGTATTATGAGCTTTGTGTGGGCTGGAGGGACCACAAGAGTAAAGAGGGGGTTCCTGCAGCGCAGTAGGGACAGAGGGGGACTGGCACTGCCGAGTCTAAGTGGTTATTATTGGGCCGCCAACGTGTCAATGATATGTAAGTGGATGAAGGAAGGGGAAGGAGCGGCGTGGAAAAGACTGGAGATGGCGTCCTGTAGGGGAACTAGCCTAAAAGCACTGGCGACGGCGCCGTTGCCGTTCTCCCCGAAAAAATACACCACAAACCCAGTGGTGGTGGCAACTCTGAAAATTTGGGGGCAGTGGAGACGACATAAGGGAGTGACGGGTGCCTCAGTGTGGTCCCCGATAAGGAACAACCATAGGTTCGTCCCGGGAAGGATAGATGGGGGATTTAAATCTTGGCAGCGAGCAGGAATTGTGAAATTGAAGGACTTGTTCTTAGACGGGACGTTCGCGAGCCTGGGAGCACTGACAGAAAAATATGGGTTGCTACCTGGGAATGCATTTCGCTATATGCAAGTGAGGGCATTTGTGAGGCAACAAGTGAGGGAATTTCCGCAGCTCCCGGCGCAAGAGATCCAGGACAGAATGATTTTGGGGGCATGGGTGGGTGATGGCACGGTGTCAGATATATATAGGGAAATGAGAGACGAGGGGGAGACGATGGTAGAGGAGCTGAAGGGAAAATGGGAGGAGGAGCTGGGGGAAGAGATTGAGGAGGGGCTGTGGGCAGATGCCCTAAGTAGGGTAAACTCTTCGTTCTCGTGTGCCAGGCTCAACCTGATCCAATTCAAGGTTCTACACAGGGCGCATATGACTGGAGCAAGGCTGAGTAGATTTTTTGGAGTGGAGGATAGGTGCGGGAAGCCCGGCGAACCACACCCACATGTTCTGGTCATGTCCGGTATTGCATGGGTTCTGGGTGGGTGTGGCAAAAGTGATTTCAAAGGTGGTGGGGGTCCGGGTCGAACCAGGCTGGGGGTTGGCTATATTTGGGGTTGCAGAAGAGCCGGGAGTGCAGGAGGCAAGAGAGGCCGATGTTTTAGCCTTTGCGTCCCTAGTAGCCCGGCGAAGGATTCTACTTATGTGGAAAGAAGCTAAACCCCCGGGCGTGGAGGCCTGGATAAACGACATGGCAGGGTTCATAAAATTGGAGCGGATAAAGTACGCACTAAGAGGTCCGGCTCAAGGGTTCACCAGGCGGTGGCAACCGTTCCTCGACTATCTCGCAGAGCGATAAGGGTAAATAGGAAAGGTAGCAGCAGCAACCCAGGGGGGAGGGGAGGAGGACTCATTTGGGTCCTCAGGGGTTTTGTGTGTGTGTTTATATATTAGTTATTTATATTAGATTTTACGAAGTTACTATTTTTGTTGTTTCTTATTTTGTTGTTGGCAGTTGCCGTTAGTTAGTATATTATTTATTTAAAAAACGATCAATGTATATATTATTACAAAGTTGTAAAATGGGAAATTTTTGTTTTTGTTTGATCGAAAAACTTTAATAAAATATATATTTTTTAAAAGAAACATATAAAATTATGAAGGGAATAGACAGGATAGATGCGGGCAGGTTGTTTCCACTGGCGGGTGAAAGCAGAACTAGGGGGCATTGCCTGAAAATAAGGGGAAGTAGCTTTAGGACTGAGTTTAGGAGGAACTTCTTCACCCAAAGGGTTGTGAATCTATGGAATTCCTTGCCCAGTGAAGCAGTAGAGGCTCCTTCATTAAATGTTTTTAAGATAAAGATAGATAGTTTTTTGAAGAATAAAGGGATTAAGGGTTATGGTGTTCGGACCGGAAAGAGGAGCCGAGTCCACAAAAGATCAGCCATGATCTCATTGAATGGTGGAGCAGGTTTGAGGGGCCAGATGACCTACTCCTGATCCTAGTTCTTATGTTCTTATGTTCTCACAGCGCCAGGGACCCGGGTTCAATTATAGCCTTGGGTGACTGGCTGTGTGGAGTCTGTACATTCTTCCCATGTCTGTGTAGGTTTCCTCCGCGTGCTCCGGTCTCCTCCCACAGTCCAAAGGCATGCAAGTTAGGTGGATTGGCCATGCTTAAATTGCCCTTAATGTCCAATGGTTAGGAGGGGTTACGGGAATAGGGCAAGGCAATGCACCTAGGTTGGGTGCTCTTTCAGAGAGTCTCTGCGGGCTGAATGGCCTTCTTCTGCAATCTAGGGATTCTGTGATAATTGACCAGGTTGGATTTGTCCTGCTTTTGTGTACAGGACATACCGATTTGCTACAATATGGGCAAATTTCCACATTGCCAGGTGGTGGGGCAATTTAGCGTGGCCAATCCACCTAGCCTGCACATCTTTGGGTTGTGGGGGTGAAACCCACGCAAACACAGGGAGAATGTGCAAACTCCACACGGACAGTGATTCAGAGCCGGGATCTAACCCGGGACCTCGGCGCCGTCAGGCAGCAGGGCTAACCCACTGCGCCACCGTGCTGCCCGTGGGTGCCAGTGTTGTAGCTGTACATTACTTATCTGCAGTTTCTTCTCCCTCTCTCTTCTCTCTCCGGGGAAACAGCAGCCATGAGAGAGCAAAGACTGGAATGGTTTCAGCTGAAGTGCACTGCATCCCCGATTGAAGGAATTAACCCAGAAATGTCCGGATATCTGGGTCCAGAGCTGTAATAACGGAATAATGGCTTCACCAATGTATGTCTCAGGCACACACACACCCCCCCCCCCACCATCTGTCATATGCAGATATGAAACCACAATTTGCTGCAGAGTATCTGGCCAAACTAATGCTGCCCTTGCATGTTTAAATCCCCCCCCCTGTGCTACACAAAGGGAATAGTGTAGATGGGCTTTAGAGTGGTTTCACAGGTCGGCAGAACATCGAGGGCCGAAGGGCCTGTACTGTGCTGTAATGTTCTATGGCTGCAACTGGTCTAATTTGAGTCCCATTCAAAATGCAATTTCACTACTGACAAGATTTCATGGGAATGTAAGCATCGCGACCAATGGGATTTTACTGTATTTACTGCATTCGTACAAATAAAAATCCACTCCAACTCAAAAATTAAGCTCAATATAACATATTTATACAGTGTGCTCAACATCAACTTGCACCATCCTGAGCGAAAACATCACCAGGTCTGATCCAACACTATGTTTAATTCCCCCCCCCCCGTGCTACACAATAGACAAATAAAGAGGTGCAACAGTACCCAGACAGAGCGTCACAGGAAAAACATATCCATTCTGTCTGTGCAACATTTTGGTCTCCAAACATAAGAACCACTGCAACAGTCTGAAAACTGTATATCTGCATCATGGGTGTGATGATATTCTGGATAGGTTAAAGTAGAATGATAGAAGGATGAATTAAAAAACAATTCAGACATTAAATTCAAAGGGTCAGAGAAGCCTAAGTCTGTATTTACCTGAAACATTAGATGCCAAAGAATTTGGACTGCTTGAAGATCTGCTGAGGTAGAAGCAGTTGTGGGATGAGCCTGCGGATAGCAAATGCACCTGAAATTTAGAAAAGTAATTTAAGTGTAAAACTTTGTTCTACACAAAAATAATTGCATAAAGTCATTTTAAATTACTTAAACACGGTTCTTTCAATTTCTTCTCGGACTATGAATTTTGCTGACTAGATTGTATGAATTGCCCATGCACACTTTCCCAGAGTTGTTGGTGGTGGGCCTTCTTGAACTTCCGTAATCCTTTTGATGGTGTTAGGTATGGAATTGACAAGTCTGATGACATTTTAATTGTGTATTTGAATTACCAAAGTAACATGCGCGAGGACAGGTTTCTTTCAATTTACATCAAGAAAAATGTCATAAAGTCGATTACATTGGTAAAAATATAAACACGCCTATTTCTTGAACATAGAATCCACAATTTCTGAGAAAACAGAAACATAACAGGAGTAAGCCAGCAAGGCTGCTCCACCATTCAATACGGTCAAGGCTGATCATCCATTTTGACATCTCTTCCCTCACACTATCCCCATATCCCTTTATGTCACCAGTATTTAGAAACCTAGCAATCTCTGCTTTAAACATGTTCGATGATTGGACTTCCAATCCTCTGGGGCAGAGAATTCTAAAGATTTACAACTCTCTGAGTTAAGATGCTTCTCCTCATCTCAGAAGTAAGTGGCTTCCCCCTTTTTTGAAAATAAGACCCCTGGTTCAAGACTCACCAATCATAAGGCCATAAGACATAGGAGCAGAATTAGGCCACTCGGCCCATCGAGTCTGCTCCGCCATTCAATCATGGCTGATATTTTTCTCATCCCCATTCTCCTGCCTTCTCCCCATAACCCCTGATCCCCTTCTTAATCAAGAACCGATCTAGCTCTGCCTTAAAGACACTCCGTGATTTGGCCTCCACAGCCTTCTGCGGCAAAGAGTTCAACAGATTCACCACCCTCTGGCTGAAGAAATTCCTCTCATCTCGGTTTTAAAGGATCATCCCTTCAGTCTGAGATTGTGTCCTCTGGTTCTAGTTTTTCCTACAAGTGGAAACATCCTCTCCACGTCCACTATATCCTGGCAAGTTTCAATAAGATCCCCCCCCTCATTCTTCTAAACACCAACGAGTACAGACCCAGAGTCCTCAGCCATTCCCCATATGACAAGCTCTTCATTCCAGGGATCATTCTTGTGAACTTTCTCTGGACCCTTTCCAAGGCCAGCACATCCTGCCTTAGATACGGGGCCCAAAACTGCTCACAATACTCCAAATCGGGTCTGACCAGAGCCTTATACAGCCTCAGAAGTACATCCCTGCTCTTGTATACTAGCTCTCTCGACATGAGAGCTAGCAGTGGGGGCTAACAGTGCCTTCCTAACTGCCGACTGAACCTGCACGTCAACCTTAAGAGAATCTTGAAACGGACTCCCAAGTCCCTTTGTGCTTCTGATTTCCTAAGCATTTCCCCATTTAGAAAATAGTCTATGTCTAAATTCCTCCTTCCAAAGTGCATAAACTCACACTTTCCCACATTGTATTCCATCTGCCACTTCTTTGCCCACTCTCCTAGCCTGTCCAAGTCCTTCTGCAGCCCCCCTGATTTCTCAATACTACCTGTCCCTCTACAGATCTTTGTATGATCTGCAAAAGTAGCAACAATGCCTTCAGTTCCTTCTTCCAGATCGTTAATGTATATTGTGAAAAGTTGTGGTCCCAGCACAGACCCCTGAGGCACACCTCTAGTCACCGGCTGCCATCCTGAAAAAGATCCCTTTATCCCCACTCTCTGCCTTCTGCCAGTCAGCCAGGGAGAAACATCTTGCCCGTATCTACCCTGTCTATCCCTTTAAGCATTTTGTAGGTTTCAATGAGATTACCCCTCATTCTTTGAAATTCTAGAGAATACAGGCCCAGCTTCTCCAATCTCTCATCATGGGATAGTCCCACCATCCCCAGAACAAGTCTGGTGGACTTTCATTATGTTCTCTCGATGGCAATAATCTCCTTTCTGAGATAAGGGGACCAAAACTGCACAGTACTCCAGGTGAGGTCTAACCAAGCATGTGTACAATTGAAGCAAGACTTAGTTACTCCTGTACACAAATACTCTTGAAATGAAATGAAAATGAAATGAAAATTGCTTATTGTCACAAGTAGGCTTCAAATGAAGTTACTGTGAAAAGCCCCTAGTCGCCACATTCCGGCGCCTGTTCGGGGAGGCTGGTATGATAAAGGCTGATGTGCCATTGGCCGCCTTAATTGCTTGCTGCACCTGCATATTGGCTTTGTGTAGCTGACGAGGACACCCAGGCCTATTGTACATCTACACTTTCTAATCTCTCACCATTTAAAGAAATAGTCTGCACATCCGCTCCTCCTATCAAATTGGAGGACCTCACATTATATTGCATCTGTCATGTTCTTGCCCACTCACGAAGTCTGCCCGACTCTTTTTTCAAAAATAAATTTAGAGTACCAAATTCCTTTTTTCCAATTAAGGGGCAATTTAGCGTGGCCAATTCACCTACCCTGCGCAACTTTGGGTTGTGGGGGCGAAACCCACGCAAACACGGGGAGAATGTGCAAACTCCACACGGACAGTGACCCAGAGCCGATTGAACCTGGGACCTCGGCGCCGTGAGGCAGCAGTGCTAACCACTGCACCACCGTGCTGCCCCCTGCCCAACTCTTCTTGAAGCCGCTTTACATCTTCCTCACAACACACATTGCCACCTAGCTTTGTGCTATCTGCAAACTTGGGAATAACATATTACCTAAGATAATCCAAAATCATTGATATATGTTGTGAACAGCTGGGGTCCCAGTACTGATCCTTGTGGTATTCTACTAGTCACAGCCTGCCGATATAAGAATGATCCATTTAATTGTACTCTGTTTTCTGTCTGTTAACCAGCCCTTAATCCGTGCCAGTATATTATTTGCTATCCCATGTGCTTTCATTTTGCTAATCAAACTCCTGTGGGGGACTTTATCAAAAGCCTTTTTAAAATCAAAGAATACGTAATCCGCCAACTATGCTTTCTCAATTCGGTTAGTAACATCCTCAAAAACCCCAACAGATTGGTCAGACATGATTTCCCACTCATAAATTCATGTTGGCTATGCCCAATCAGATCATCATTATCCAAGCATGCATTTATTGCATCCTTTATAATACGATTCCAGCATTTTTCCTACTACTGATACAAGGCTAACAGGTCTGTAGTTCCCAGTTTTCTCCCTCTGTAAATAGTGGGGTGACATGCAATACCTTCCAATCTGCAGAAACCGTTCCAGAATCTATAGAATTTTGAAAGATGATCGCCAATGCATCCACTATCTCTATAGTTACCCCCATCATCATTCTGGGATGTAGAATACCAGATCCCAATTTTCAGTCCCATTAATTTCTCCAGTGCAACCTTCTTACTAACACTAATTTCCTTCAATTCCTCATTCACCCAAGTCCCTTAGATCTCTAATTCTGGGAGATTTCCTGTATCTTCCTCAGTGAAAACAGACACAAAGTAATCATTTAGTTTCGCTACCATTTTGCTATTCCCTATTAAATATTCTCCTGACTGCATGTAATAGACCCAGATTTGTCTTTGTCAATAAAGTTTCCTTTTTACATATCTATAGAAGATTGTACAATCAATGTTTATTTTTTGCTCATTTACATTCATATGCTCTTCTCCATTTCTCTATCAGTTTGTTGGTCCTACTTTGCCGTATTCGAAACCTTCCCAATCCTCAGGTTTACTACCATTTCTGGCAACTTTATAGGGCTTTACGTCCCAACACCTCAAACAAATACACCCATTCAACCCAATCAAATGTTTTCTCCGCATCCATTGACAATACCACCTCCATTTCTCATGATCACATTCAATAACCTCCGACACCTGCTGCCCCTTCATGAATCCAGTCTGATTCTCTCCTATCGCCCCAGGCACATAATCATCTATACGTGGCGCCAGCAGCTTCGCCAATATTTTTGCATCCAGTTCAACAACAAAATCGGGCAGTTTCCGATGCTGATGGGGTAGGTGCAGGGGTTGGGGTGTTGTTGGGGCTGAGGGAGGTAATAATCTGTATTAATGAAATGCAATGAAAATGAAATGAAATGAAAATCGCTTATTGTCACAAGTAGGCTTCAAATGAAGTTACTGTGAAATCTTTGTGATACTGTGAATCTTTTTTTTTTCCTTTTTAAAAAATTCCTTTATCAGAGTTACAAAGCCAGAGCTCAGAGTGTGGACAGGGACAAATCCCTAATCCAGCTCCTTGCCTGCTCCAAAATCTAATTCAAATTGAATCCAATTCATGGTCCCCACAAGAGAGACATACCAGATCCAGGCATTACACCTGACCTCACGCTCATCTTAGCCAAAAGGCCGAAGAAGAATTCTTAGTCCCTTATACTTAAACACTTTCCACCTGGGTAACTCCTTCCGAAAAGGGCAAAAAGATCCAAACAATTCCACTTTGAGCAGAAGCCACCTAATGTACGACCACATGGCCGCCACTGGTAGTCCGCAATAATTATTTAAAGGCTATCCATTGCCTGTGTACCATCATACCTTTTAATGTACTTTCCCAATCCCAATGTACACACCCCTGTCAGCATCAACGGGGCTGAGGTGGAGATGGTTAACAGCTTCAAATTCCTAGGGGTGCACATCACCAAAAATCTGTCCTGGTCCACCCACATCGACGCTATCACCAAAAAAGCACAACAGCGCCTATACTTCCTCAGGAAACTAAGGAAATTCGGCATGTCCACATTAACTCTTACCAACCTTTGCACCATAGAAAGCATCCTAATTGGCTGCATCACAGCCTGGCATGGCAACTGCTCGGCTCAAGACCGCAAGAAACTTCAGAGAGTCGTGAACACAGTCCATCACACAAACCTGCCTCCCATCCACTGACTCTATCTACACCTCCCGCTGCCTGGGGAAAGCGGGCAGCATAATCAAAGACCCCTCCCACCAGGCTTACTCATTCTTTCAACTTCTTCCATCGGGCAGGAGATACAAAAGTCTGAGAACACGCATGAACAGATTCAAAAACAGCTTCTGCCGCGCTGTTACCAGACTCATAAACATAGAACATACAGTGCAGAAGGAGGCCATTTGGCCCATCGAGTCTGCACCCTCTTATGGACTGAACTGACTACACGTCTGTATGCTTCACCCGATGCCGGTGTCTATGTATTTACATTGTATACCTTGTGTTGCCCTATTATGTATTTTCTTTTTATTTTATTTTCATGTACTTAATGATCTGCTTGAGCTGCTCGCAGAAAAAGAAACAAAATCCAATCCAATCTACATCAGCCAATTTGTCCTTCATACCTTTGCAGTTTTCTCTGTTCAAATTTAACACCCTGGCTTCAGATTGAACGATTCACTTTGAAACATAATGTAAATTCCTATCATATTATGATTCCTCATCCCTAAAGATTCTTTTACAAGATTATTAATTAGTTAAACATAGAGCTATGGTTGTTCTTGTTTCCATTAAGCTCCAGATACACTGACAAATCTCATCAAAACTAGCTAATAAACAGCTGCGTTCAATGCTTCAGGAATTACCACCACCAGTCAATACTTCACAGCTCAGGGTAATTAAATATTCATTGACAGCTTTTCTCCATTAAATAGAAAATACAAGGTGTAAATAAGCAATAACAGCTGCCGAATTCATGAATATTCAGAGAAACTGCTGGAAGAGGAACTTTTTGAAAATTCATTCAAGGGATGTGGGCTTCGCCAGTATTCACTGCCCATCCCTAATTGCCCTTGAGGAGGTGGTGAGCTGCCGTCTTCAACCGCTGCAGGTCATGTGGTGTAGGTACACCTACAGGGCTGTTACGGAGAGAGTTCCAGGATTTTGACCCTGTGCAAGTCTGTGTAAAGCAGACAACCAAGATCATCAAACTAGATTTGTATTGGATAAGGGCAAGTTTCATGGTTTTCAGTAATGCCAATAGATGGAGCATTCTGCTAATGCACGCAGCAGGATTAAGTTACAACCTGCAGTATACAACACTGAATCAAAGCAGCAATTACTCAAGCGATGAAACTTCATGATCGATCAGCTCATTCTCCAAATTGAAGGAGAGAACAGCAACAAGAAACAATTAAGATTTGATCAGTAAAATATATATATATATTTTTTTAAGGATTTGGTTCGTTGTGGTGCAAATTTGTGTAAATTAAAGAAATATCAAATCAACAGCAGAGAATTACAATCGACGATCAAAACCCTTCAGAGGTAGTTCTCTACTTCGAAGGTGTAAATAAGCAATAACGGCTGCAAAATTCATGAATATTCAGAGAAAACTGTGGAAGAGGAACTTTAATAATATAAACACTTACATCTTCTGGTGTTTCAATCTCCTGTGACTGCCCACATCCTTGTGGCTGCATTCTCTCCAATCCAGCTCCAGTTGCACATTTTGATTTCTGATTCTTCTGTTTAACTTTCTGTGCCCATGAGGTCAAACTTTTAAAAATTAAAATTAATTGAATGCTGTCAGACATGAAAACTCAGTTAAACTATCCATAAACAGAGACTCTGTTTTCTACCTTAGGACATGTTGAGTTCAATTTTCCTGTGTAATCTAACCCAGAATCAGTGAGGATCACAGCAAAGAACAAGGGAAAGCTTGGCTGGTGATACCTACTGTTTTAAAATTCTGGATTTTAAAATTCTCATCCTTGTTTCAAGTACCTCCATGACCTTGCCCCTCCCTAGTTTTGTAATCTCCTCCAGCTCCATAACCCTCCAGGAACCTGCACTCCTATAATTCTAGCTTTTTAAAAATTAAAAAATAAATTTAGAGGACCCAATTCTTTTTTTTCCAATTAACGGGCAATTTACCGATCGCTTTGCTGAGTGCTCCGAAAGCTAGTGATTTAAAATAAACCTGTTGGACTTTAACCTGGTGTTATAAGACTTCTTACTGTGCTCTTTGACCAGATTTTGAGTGTATATAAATATAGTTGTTGTTGCCTTACTGGTTGAACAATGTTCTCTCCACCCACCCGAGTCTGGTAGAGGGCTAACGCTGATCTTTTCTTTCATACCTGCCTGCTGTATGTAAAGAATGGTGGGAAGACTCAGGTCCCCAATGGATTTCTCTCATGCTTCTGCTTTGCATGGGGAAGGTGGTGGTAAGCCCTGAAAAGCAACTGCTCTGACATTCCCTAATGGAAGGAGCAGGCAGTGTATCAGCCTCTTCAGTCTCCATTTTGCTTTCAGCACTGCAATACCCAGTCTTGGCCATGGCATTCGTTGGAACAACTGGTTCAATCTTCACCCAGTTCACCCCTTTAACCCCTTCAACTATTCTCATCTTCACCGGAAGACTTGCTGTAAGACTTCTGGGGTTTTCTAGCTGGACAGTGGCAGTGAGAATCGCACTGGAAGCCCACCAAGCATATCGCATTAATCCTGATCCAATCTGGGTTCCAGCAATGCTGAAGAGGCAGAACATTTTCCTCGCATTACTGGAGAGGAGAATAATGGTTATTAATTGAAGGCAAAACGTGTGCTCCTCTCCCATCCGAACACTTGTGTCCAGATGTTTCAAAGAACTGCATGAAAAGGATATTGCCCTTTCAAGCACTAAAGAGAGCCTTTGAAAATAGGAAAAAAAGCATAAATCTAAGTAAA
This sequence comes from Scyliorhinus torazame, assembly GCF_047496885.1. Lineage (NCBI taxonomy): Eukaryota > Metazoa > Chordata > Chondrichthyes > Carcharhiniformes > Scyliorhinidae > Scyliorhinus > Scyliorhinus torazame. The sequence goes on along the minus strand of NC_092707.1, from coordinate 4,783,369 downwards.
CAGACATGATGTCATCATTATTTCAACCCATGTACCCTGCAGTGGTGGCAAACTGTTGTTTTTCAGAGTGGGGGCAGGTATACAGCGGTGATCCTCAGGAGATCAGGACTGGGGCCACTGCTTTCCTTGATATATATTAAAGACTTGATTTTGCTGGGTACAATTTCAAAATTTGCAGGTGATGGAAGTATTGTGAACTCTGAGGAGGCTAGTGATAGACAAGATGGTGGAATGGGTGGACAAGAGCCAGATTAAATTAAGGCAGAGGAATGTGAACTGACATATTAGGCAAGAATAAAAAAAGGGCAAAATAAGTTAACAGGTAAAAGTTTACGGTCTGTCAGTGCACTCAGCCATATGGAACATTCATCCTGCAGGGTGTGGGAGGTTGTGCAGGCACAAAGTGCTCTCGATGGTTAGATCTGCAGAAGTGTCACCGGCTGCAGAAATTTGAACTCCGGAATGTGGAACTCAAGTGACAGCTGGAGTCACTGCTATGCATCCTCAAGGCTGAGGATTATGTGGATAGCACGTTTGAGAGGTGGTCACAGTACAGCTAAGAAGTACGCAGACAGAGGGGGAATCGGTGACTGTCAGAGTATCTGAGAGAAACAGACTGATAATGAGCCCCTCTCGCTCTCCAACTCCCTTTTCATTTTGGATACTGGTGTGTGAGACGATTCCTCAGAGGAGTGTAGCAAGAGCAACATTTATGCCACAACAGCTGGTTCAGCCGCACAGGCTGGGAGGACGAAGAATGGAAGTGATAATATAATAATAATAAAAATAGCTTATTATCACAAGTTGGCTTCAATGAAGTTACTGTGAAAAGCCCCTAGTCGCCTCATTCCGGCGCCTGTTCGAGGAGGCCGGTACGGGAGTTGAACCCGCGCTGCTGGCCTTGTTCTGCATTACAAGCCAGCTGTTTAGCCCATTGTGCTAAACCAGCTCCTGGTTTAGCCCCTGTGCTAAACCAGCCACTATAGTAGTAGTTAAGAGAGCAGACAGGCTGTAGACTTAACTCCAGAATGGTAGATTCCCTCCCTAGTTCCAGAGTCAAGGATATCCATAGCAGCTCAAGGACATTCTTTTGGGGCAGGGTGAACAGCCAGAGAGCATGGTCCATATTGGGACCAATGACACACGTAGGAAAAGGGATGAGATCCTGAAAGCAGATTTCATGGAGTTAGGAGGACATTTAAAAGCAGGACCTCACGAGCAGTCATCTCAGAATTACTTCCAGTGTCACATGCTAGATGAGCATGAGAACAGAAAGATTGAGCAATTCAACAAATAGGGTGGCACGGTGGCAGTGGTTAGCACTGCTGTCTCTTAACGCCAGGCACAATTCCAGCCTCGGGCGACTGTGTCTGGAGTTTGTACTTTCTCCAGGTGTCTGCATGGGTTTCCTCTGGGTGCACCGGTTTCCTTCCACAGTCCAAAGATGTGCAGATTAGGTGGATTGGCCATGCTAAATTGCCCCATAGTGTTCAAGGGGCAATTGGGTTACAGGGATAGGGTGGAGGCATGGGCTTAAATGGAGTGCTCTTTCCAAGGGCCGGTGCAGATTTGTTGGGCTGAATGGCCTCCTTCTGCACTGTAAAATCTATGATAGCTGGAGAAATGGAGTAGGAGGGAGAGCTTTAAATTTCCGAGGCATTTGGACCGGTTTGGGAAAGATGGGACCTATACAAGGACGGGTTACACCTTAATAGGATTGGGACGTCACGGAGAGGTTTGAGAATAGTATCAAGGTAAATAGGAAAGTTTGATAGAATTAGAGTAAGCAATAGTAAGTCATTAGATGAGGTCAGAGCAAGGGGAAAGTAAAAAGCTTGAATTCACATGTATGCGAATGCACAGATTGTGGTTAAGGAGATTGGTGAACTACAGGCACAGGCTGAAAAATGAAATGATGATATTACTGCAAGAACAGAGACCTGGCTCAAAGAAGGGCAGGGCTGGGCATTAAATATTCCTGAGTGCAAGATGTTTAGGAGAGACAGGAAAAGAAGAAAGTGGGAAGAGGTTGCAGTGTTGATGAAAGATGGTATTAGATGGTTGGGGCGGCACGGCGGCACAGTGGTTAGCACTGCTGCCTCACAGCACAAGGGACCCAGGTTCAATTCTGCCCCTGGGTGACTGTGTAGAGTTTACCAGTTCTCCCAGTGTCTGCGTGGGTTTTCTCCGGGTGCTCCGGTTTCCTCCCATAGTCCAAAGATGTGCAGGTTAGGTGGATCGGCCATGATAAATTGCCCCTTAGTGTCCAAAGGTTAGGTGGGGTTACTGGGTTCCAGGGATGGGGTGGGGGAGTGGACCGGGTGGTGTACTCTTTCAGAGGGTCAGTGCAGACTTGATGGGCCACATGGCCTCCTTCTGCACTGTAGTGATTCTATGATTCTGTGATACAGTACTGGAGAGTGTGTTCTAGAAGGGTCATGGATAGAAACCCTCTGGCATGAGGCAAGGAATGAAAAAGGTCCAATAACATTGATCAGTGTAGTATATAGACCACCAACTAATGGAAGGATGTTAAAGTTCAAACAGTTCAGTTGAACTTGGATCCTAGCAACAAGCGGAGGAAACACCAAGCACCTAGCAGGGGAGGACACCAAGCATCAAGGCGAGGGAGAGGCGGCTGCCACAAATACCAAGCAGGCATGGGTGAGGAAGGGAGCAGAAGAGCGAGGCCCTGAGGCATGGGAGAAGTGACCGCAGTAAGCTCCAGGCAGGCATGGGTAAGGTGGGCATCAGGAGAATGAGTCCTCAAGGCGAGGGAGAACCAGCCATCTCGAGCACCAGGTGTACGTGAGGCAGCAGAGAGGATACCAGTCCAGCAGCACGAGGCAGCGGACAGAGGTGAGGCAGCAGAATAGGAGTACTTCAGAGACAGGGGAGCAGAATAGGCGGACAACTGCAGCGGAACAGCGAAGCGGACTGAGAATGCCAGAGAGTGTTGTAGGAAATCCATGGGATAAAGTCAATAGTCGCTTGGACATGTGCAGGATAAATAAGGAAAGCCAGCATGGATGCATTGAGGGAAATCCTGCTGGAATTCTACTGAGGAGGTAATGGATAAGTTTAATAAGGTTAATAAGTGCTGTTGATGTGGTGTATATAGATTTTGAAAAGGCATTCGACACAGTGCCATACAAGACTTGTGAGCAGAATTCTAGCTCATGGAATAAAAGGGAAAGCAGGCACTTGGATTAAGAAATTAGCTGAGTGACAGGAGAAAGATAGTAATGATGAATGGTTGTTGTTCTGTTTGGAGGAAGGTTCCTCAGGGGTCAGTATTGGAACCCTTGTTCTTCCTGATAAAAATTAATGACTTGTACTGAGTTCAGGCATGATTTCAAAATTTGCAGAAGATAACTTTAGTTATCAACTCTGATGAGGATTGTCTTGATATTCAAAAGGACATAGACATGTTGATGGATTGGGCAGGTAATTGGCAGATGACGTTTAATGCACTGAAATGGGAGATGCTTTTGGCAGCAAATATATGGAGAGACAGTATAAAATAAAGTGAGAAACTCTAAAGGAGGTGCAGGAAAAAAGGAACCTTGGTGCATATGTTTTTAAAATTCATTTTACAGGATGTAGGCGTTGCTGGCACGGCCAGCATTTATTGCTCTTGAGAAGGTGGTGGTGAGTTGCCATCTTGAACAGCTACAATCGCTGTGGTGTAGGTACATCCCCAGTGCTGTTAGGGAAGGAGTTCCAGGATTTTAACCCGGCGACAGCGAAGGAACAGCAAAATATTTCCAAGTCAGGATAGTGTGTGACTTCGAGGGGAAATTCCAGGTGATGGTGTTCCCATGCCTGCTGTCCTTGTCCTTCTAGATAGTAGCGGCTGTGGGTTTGGAAGATGCTGCCTAAGGAGCGTTAGTGAGTTCCTGCAGTGCACCTTGTAGACGGTACACACTCCTGGCACTGTTCGTCGGGGGTACAGGAAGTGAACATTTGTGAAAGGGATGCCAATCAAACTGGCTGCTTTGTCCTGGATGGTATCAAGTTTCTGGAGTGTTGTTGGAGCTGCACTCATCCAGGTAAGTGGAGAATATTCCATCACATTCCTGACTTGTACCTTATAGATGATGGACAGGCTTTAGGGTGTCAGGAGACGAGTTACTTTGTGCAGGATTCCCAGCCACTGACCTGCTCTTGTAGTCACAGTATTTATATTGCTAGACCACTCCAGTTCTGGTCAATAACCTCTAGAATGGTAACACCATTGAATGTCATGGGGCGATGGTTAGATTCTCTCTTGTTGAAGATGATCATTGCCTGGCCCTTGTGTGGCACAAATGCCATTTGCCACTTTTCAGCCCAAGCCTGGATATTGTCCATCTTTCTGCATTCGGACAAGGAAATGGCAGGGCACGTTGCAAGCAGTTGAAGCATATAGTACATTTGCTTTATTAATAAAGGCATTGAGTAAGTGTAAGGAACTTGTATAAGACACTAGTTAGACCTCATCTGGAGTGTTGTGTCCAGTTCTGGGTGCAATACTTGAAGGATGTGAAGGCATTGGATAGAGTACAGAGGAGATTCACAAGAATGATTCCAGGGATAAGGAATTGACGCAATGAGGATAGATGGGACTGTTTACTGTTTTCCTTTTTGGGGGGGGGGGGGGGGGGGGGGAGTATTCAAGATTCTGAACAGTACTCCTTATCGAGAAAAGATTGTGAGGAAAGTTATTCAACATCATGGGGGGTTTAGGACAATGGTAATGGCGGCGGCGGTGGTGGTGGTGGGGTAATGTTTTTTGGGGTTTTTTTTTAAAATTTAATTAATTTAGAGTACCCAATTCAATTTTTCCAATTAAGGGGCAATTTAGCATGGCCAATCTACCTAGCCTGCACATCTTTGGGTTGTGGGGGTGAAACGCACACAAACACGGGGAGAATGTGCAAACTCCACACGGACAGTGACCCAGAGCCGGGATCGAACCTGGGACCTCAGAGCCGTGAGGCTGCAGTGCTAACCCACTGCGCCACCATGCTGCCCTGTGGTGGGGTAATTGATGAGACATCCACAGAAGTTGTATGGGTGGCATCTGTCATTGGTTTCAGAGAAAAAGGTAAAGTCGCCATATTCACAGCTGCTTTGAGAGCTGACTGGTACTGATTCAATCGGAGGATCACCATACCTCAGGCGAGGGACAAGGTTGAGAAAGCGGAGCGTTCATGAATTATCTCAGCCATCACGAACCAGCCATCTAGACAAGTGAGCTAAACGCCCCCTCTGGTTTCAGAGTGTGGTGTGTCTGACCACATTTCGCCTTTCGGTTTACATGGACTGTGTACTCACTGAGAACATTAGGGAACAAGATTTATTTTGTAATTGTGCTATTCTTAATATTCTGTATATATCTGTAAAGATATAATGCGTTGTAGTTAATCTTTTTTTGTTTATTAAATGTTTTATTCTTTTGTTTAAAGTCAATTGGAAGTCCTGTGACTTTGTTCATCAAAAAATATGAGTTAGGATCCATCAAGCCAGGTTTGGTGAGGTTATGGGGATAGGGTGGGGTGTGGGCCTAGGTAGGGTGCTCTTTCCAAAATTTGGTACAGATTCGATGGGCCGAATGGCCTCTTTCTGCACTGTAGGAATTCTACGATAAGGCGCCATCCTGGGATCTGACTTGTCCAGTAGTAACATTAGCTGGGATCGTAACAACAGATTGGAACGATTTCCTCTGATGGAATGGTTGAGAATCAGAGGACACAGATTTTATGTAACTGGCAGAAGAACCAGAGGCAAAATCAGGGGAAACCTTTTTTTTTTTTAAAACACAATGAGTGGTTAGGATCTGGAATGCATTACCTGGGCGAAGTGCAGCGGCAGATTCAAATGTGGCTTTCAAAACAGAGCAAGAAATTTGATGGTGGTCACTTCCTGTGGCTGCCATGGAGTGAGTAGTTGCACATTTGGTGGCTCCCACTCAAGGTGGATTTTTTCGGTCTTATCCCGCCCGAAAGGTGCAGTATTTGAGGGCAAATGGTGCAGGAATGCCCAGGGAAGGTAATACTCTGGTGAGGCAGGTGCATCAATCAGCAGACGAGGAGCGCCACGAGAAAGAAAGAGCAGAAGGAGAGTTTTTGTGGCGTGCCACAGGTAAAGATGGCAGAGGGCAAGGGGGGCATGCTGCCTACCCAGTGATCAACAGTGCAGCTGATGGAGTTCTTGCATAATAAGTTCCAGCAGCAGAGGAAAGAGGCCCTGTAAGACACAGCCAAGGTGGTGGAGCAGTTAAGAAATATGATTGAGTGAGTTGAGCAGAGGCTGGAGTCACGGGCCGGACGATTCAGAAAGTGGAGGAGGCGTGGGGGAGCACGAAGAGCAGGTTGCCTAGTTGGTGGCGGAGTTGGGAATGATGCGGGAAAGCCAGAAGAGGCTAAGGGGAAGGTGGAGGACCTGGAGAATCACTCCAGGGGGCAAAATATAAGGATTATTGGGATGTCTAAGGCATTGAAGATGCGGAGGCCGCTGAGTATGTGGCGAGTATGCTGGAGAAGGTGATGGGGGAGGGCGCCTTTGATCGGTCCCTCGCGGTGGACCGAGCGCACAGGGCGCCAAGGAGGCTGCAGGTGGGCGAGTCGCCAAGGGCGATGGTGGTGAGGCTGCATCGCGTTTTGGATAAGGAAAGGATCTTACAATGGGCAAGGCAGACTAAGAAGTGTACCTGGGAAGGGAGTGAGCTGCAGATCTACCAAGACCTCGGTGCGGAGTTGGCGGAGGAGGACCGGGTTCAACCGGATAAAGGCTTCTCTTTGAGAAGTTTGGAGTATTGTACCTGGGCTGACTGTGGGTGACATTCCAGAAAGGGAGCTCTATTTCAACACAGAGGAGGCGACGGACTTTATTTTTAAAAAAATTTAGAGTACCCAATTAATTTTGTCCAATTAAGGGGCAGTTTAGCGTGGCCAATCCACCTAGCCTGCACATTTTTGAGTTGTGGGGGCAAAACCCACGCAAACACGGGGAGAATGTGCAAACTCCACCCGGAGGGTGAGTGTGCCTTTTGTTATAATAATCTTTATTAGTGTCACAAGTAGGCTTACATTAACACTGGAATGCAGTTACTGTGAAAAGCCCCTAGTCGCCACATTCCGGCATCTGTTCGGGTACACGGAAGGAGAATTGAGAATGTCCAATTTACCCAACAAGCACGTATTTTGGGGATTTGGGAGAGGAAACCAGAGCACCCAGAGGAAACCCACACAGACACAGGGAGGCCGTGTGGACTCCGCACAAACAGTAATCCAAGCTGGGAATCGAACCCAGGTCCCTTGCACTGTGAAGCAACAGTGCTAACCACTGTGCTATCGTGTCGCCCTATATGACCCGGAAAGGGGGGGGTTGCTGACGAGGATGTGGTTGGCGTGGCACAGTTCAGACGGGATCGATGGCGGTGCACATCTGAGGGTGCGCCTGGAGGGGCATGTGACACGGGTTGGGGGCTGGCTCAAGAAAGGGTATGGCTGATCGGCAGGGGAGGGAGGCAGGGAAACCCCGACCAGGCTAGTAGAGTGGAACGTGAGGGGGTTGAATGGGCCGGTTAAACGGTCGCGTGTGTTCACACATCTGAGGAGTTTCAAGGTGGCCGTGGCATTTTTTCTGGAGACACACCTGAAGTTGGGGAATCAGTCGAAGCTGACAAAGGGATGGGTGGGGCAAGCATTTCATTCGGGACTGGATATGAGGACAAGGAGGTGGCAGTTTTGGTCAATAAGAGGGTTGCATTTGAGGCAGGGAGCAGTGTGGGCGCTCTTGGGGGGAAGATTCCAGACCTGGACTCGCATTGGTTGATTATGGAGGGTGATTTCAATATGGTTATAGATCCCTATTACCCTCTAGATCCACATTACCCTATCATCCCTCACTCAATCAATCTCCCTCGTGGACGCCTGTTTCCTTAACTGATGGGCCAACATCCAGATCACCTTTTCCACATACACATGCACTGTCCCTCTGACCCTCCGCAACTGTCCTATCGCTTTCCCCAGACTAGCTCAAACTCCATCTGGAGACTCTGCCTCTCCTTCAACAACCCTGCCGCCGGGGCTTCCGAATACCTCTTGTCCATCCTCAAAATCCCATCCTCCAGCTTTGCCCTCTCCCCCTGCTCCGCCTTCTCCCGGTGTGTCGGGACCGATATAAACTCCCCTCTAACTACAGCCTTGTGTGTCTCCCACAACTTGGCGGCAGTGACCTCCCCCATATCATTCAACTCCACGTAGCCCCAAATGACAGCCCGCACCCGCTCATACACATTCTCCTCTGCCAGCAACCCTACGTCTAGCCTACACTGCGGCCGTTGGGCCTTTCCCTGAGCCACCCAATGCAGCGTGGATGGAAACCGAATATTCCCGATTCGGCCACCCCCGCAAGCAGTGCCTTGTCCATAACAAAAAAGTCAATCCGGGAGTATGCCCGATTCACATGAGAGAAGTATGAAAATTCCTTTGTCCTCAGCCTCCCAAACCTCCATGGGTCCAACACCCCTCAAGCGCTCCATGAACCCCCTCAGCTCTCTCGCCACTGCCTACACCCTCGACGACTTGGGACTCGACCGGTCCAAGTCCGGTGGGAAGTATGTTTACCTGGGTGTCTATTCGCTGTAAACTGTTTTGATACATGTTTGTAATAAAATGCATTTTTTAAAAATGGGGATGGTGGTGTCGGGGACAGGAGGGTTGTGGCTGTTTATCGAGTTGGTGTGTTGGTCTTCTGATATTTTGCGTACATGTGAAAATGCCTTGAATAAACTATTTTTTTAAAACAAGAAATTTGAGGGTGTCAGGGAAAGGATTTGAGAGTGGAACTAGCCCAATAGTGTTGCAAAGAGCCAGTGTGCACCCAATGGGTTGAGTGGCCTCTTTCTGTGCCATAACCATCCTATGCGATGTAGAACTCCACGAGTGAGACAGCCATTCAACCTTTGCCTAATGCCGCCAAGTTCCATACTGGGAACGAAGCCTCAAAAGATTTTCTTTAGTTGTTAGTGGAGACTAATTTTAACTTGGTTAAAAATAAATAAACTCTCCATTTTGTTACTGCTGTCTTCCAAAAGACAGATCCATCATCAATTTCTAATTAGATAAAGTGAAAGTTATACTGAGAGGCAAATATTAATTTTAAAACATTTCATCCAAAGCTTTGGTACTTACCCATCAGCCTTATTTTGCTTTCCAACCAGACTATCAGTCAGGGCTTTAATTTCCAAATTAGATTTATTGCTACTTGTTTCCTGATTAGTCCTCATGTCTTGAATTGGTTTGCTTGGAAATTGAAGTGCAACAGAGTGTTCATCACCAGTGGTAAAAATGAATGATGCTTGTCCATTTTCTTTCAGGTGAGGAAAACTGGATAGATTATGCTTTAGTGGGATTGAAACATTTTCCTTCATATTCTGTGCATTGTTTGCAACATTCAATCTGGTTTTATTTGCAGTGACAAGACCATGAAAACTGGATTGCACAGATGCTAAAAATGTTCCATATCCACTGGTCAGTAGCGTGTTGTCCTGAAGATCGTTCTGTTCACGATTACATTCACTGGTAGCCATTACCTGATCCTCTGTTTCACTGCAGTCAGACTGAACATTAGATTCTATTTTGCATTCTTGTTCCTCCAAGCGATGCCCATTGTGAAAACCAGATGCAATTGAGTCACTTGCGAGTTCTGAAAAGGATGGTAATCTGGATGTACAGTGTGTGAGACCAATATCATTTTGTAACTGAATTAGGGCTTTAATTTCATCTTGGATAAGCTGGAAATAAAAGATGAAAAAATACGATGAGGTGGTTCCTACATTGATAATATCATAATGCTATAGATCATAGTATTTGCAGAATTCAGTTTTCCCTTACCCATTATGCCAAGCAACTCGCAAGTAAGTGCACAAATTCTATTTCAGCACAGAGGGACGTGGAACTGGCTCTACTGAAAAACTGATTCTCAGTTTTCGGGGGGGGGGGGGGGGGGGGGGGGGGGGGGGAGGAGAGGAGAACAGTTCTAAAATAATTTGTACACATCAGGAAAGTCAGCACATTAAAATTACATTTATATTTATCACAAACCATTTTTTTTAAAGTTGTTGTTCTCTAACCCTCCCTCCCTAATTATCTTGCCCTAACACATCTGTACTTCTACCTCAGTAGAACACCCTATTGCACCAGGGCACCAGGTTCCACACAATCTATTATTATTAGATAATTTGTTGTCATTCGGGTGTGAGCATTTTCACCATCTCTGGGATGTGCAAATTCTGATTTTTGGGAAGTAAACTGCTCTACACTTGGCAGATGTAGGAACATGGAGAAATGTTATGACTACCATGCCACAAGACCTAATAAATACCATAAGTTTTTTATGTAAATTACTTTGACAGCCTTAAATGCTTTTAAGAGCGCACCAACTCACCACAAAACTGCCTATAATCTACACCAAATTATTAATCACAATCAGAAAAACCACAAGGTATGGCAAGAATGAGAAAATGAAAATGTAACTGGTCCAAGGGGGAATGCTCAAATGAGCTAAAAGTGCTTGATGTAAAGAATGGACTTCCAATGTGGAAGAGCCAATATTAGCCACTACTGGTAGTTTTCACCTTAATGAGCTCAATATATTCACCAGAAATAGAATTTTAAAACAATTCTTTGCTTATGAAAGTAACAATATTAATTAGTATGATTTACTCACTTGGATTTGACATTGATATTGATCCTGCTGAGACAAGATTTGGTCCTGGTATTGCTTTTCCACTAGTTTAAAGAGCTGCAGCCATCTTGCCTAACAACAGAAAGAAATATGCAATATATTATCTAATCAATGATAAGAATATATCATAATTTTCATTCACCAATAAATTTTCCCTCTCAGATTTCTCTAACTCGCAATTCTACCAATGATGTTCATTAGGATAGGTACTGGACAGTTGGCAATGCTCATGTCATCTTAGTTAAATGGCAACATTCTCACCTTGGGAGTTAGATGATTATGAGTTCAAGTAATACGCCTGGATTTTGGAATGTACTGTGGGTAACAATTTCAGTTTACTGAGTGACTGTGACAGTGTCAGTGGTATTGACATTTGGATGAAACATTAAACCCCCACAACCCCCCCCCAAATCCCTGTTCGATAGACGTAAATAAAATTTCAAGGCACATTTTCAAAGTGCAAGGAAAGTTGACTAATTTCTTGTCCAACATTCATCCTTTAACCAATACCATAAAAATGTTTCAATTGATCCTACAGCTCAGTTGCTATTTGTGGGATCTTCACCATCATAGAATCCCTACAGTCCAGCAGATGGCCATTTGGCCCATCGAGACTGCACCGACCCTTTGAAAGACCACCCTACCCAGGCCCAATCCGCCACCCTTTTCCTGTAACCCCACCCTCAGGGGAAATTTGGCATGACCAATCCACCTGACCTGACCGGCCCATCTTTGGATTGTAAAATGGCGGCATGGTGGTGCAGTGGTTAGCACTGCCACCTCACGGCACCGAGGACCCGGGTTCGATCCCAGCCGACTGTCCATGTGGAGTTGCTACATTCTCCCAGTGTCTGCATGGGAATCACCCCCACAACCCAAAGATGTGCAGGGTAGGTGGAGTGGCCACACTAAATTGTCCCTTAATTGGAAAAAAAATGTTTTTTTTTTTAATCTTTGACTGTGGGAGGAAACCCACACAGAAACTGGGAGAATGTGCAAACTCCACATAAACAGTCACACCTTGCTGTGTGGCTGCCACATTCACCTACATAATAATGACTACAATTCAAAAGTAATTTATCAGCTGTGAATCACTTTGCGATATCACAAAGGCATAAAAGTCATAAAGGAATCCAAGTTTTCCTTTCTTTCTAAACAAACTATGCAATGGTTTTCTTACTTCAAGAAGACAATTGGCCGTTATTTTAATTTCAAAAGTGTTATATTAGAGATTTTTTTTTTAAACTAGAAGTCACCTGGAGAATGTGCAGATGATGTCAAATAGTGAGAAAAATTATATGGCAAGGCTACTTCTTGAGATCAGCTAATTCAACACAGATCAAGAATCAAGCCTGCAACCTGGCTGGTCCAAGTTGACCAACCCAAACAGCTTTGCATTAATTCATATTAACATTGCATTTTAAACAATAGTATAACTTAATTTCTGAAATGGAACCAGACAACTAACCTCACAGCTCTTCAGAATCTCAGGATCTGTCCCACTGGTATTTTGAATCTCTTGCATTAGAGTGCCCAAGGTTTCAAGCGCACTTGGATTAATCAATGGTAAATTTTTCCTCAAATTTTCATGAAAGGGGTACCTGATTGGGGAGAGGAGGCTGAAGTCATACGGATTAGATGCAAGAAAACAATTAAAGTTTACTCACTGAGCAGGGTTAAGATATTCAGAATGGATTGAATCGGTTCGAAAAAACAGGTCACCACCACCTTCTCAAAGGCAATTCGGGCTGGGCAATAAATGCTGCCCTAGCCAGTGATGTACACAGCCCGTAAAATAATTAAAAAGTTAAAACTGGAAATACCCATAACATTCCCAGTAGGCAACAACAAAGAATCTTCAATAGTTAAGTGCACCATTCTTTCACCAGCCACAAATCCACAATTTTTCTAAACACATCTGGTTACTTCAATAACATTTCAATTATTTATCCTTTGTATTAATTTAATAATTTCTTTAAAAGGTTACCCAGATTAATTATTTCAGCTGAACATGAACAATCACTTTGCAATCATAGAGAACACTTAATCAGCACTGTTCGCATATGAATGCCTAACACTCATAATAAATTCTGCTATTTTATTCAGGGTATTAACCATTCAGCACCTTCCCTTACTGAAAGAGAAGAATTCACTGATTAATGAATATGTGCCTGAATGTATTAAACAACAACTCAAGAGTTTCAATGACTATGAATAACTGCACACGGGATCCCTGGTCGTGCACTCAGAGCCTGCGCGGACCATCTGCAGATGTGTTCCCGGACATCTTTAACCTGTCCCTACTCCGCTCCAAGGTCCCCACCTGCTTCAAAAGACCACCATCATACCGGTGCCAAAGAAGAACCAGGCAACGTGCCTCAATGACTACCGTCCAGTGGCCCTGACTTCAGTCATAATGAAGTGCTTCGAGAGGTTAGTAATGAAAAGCATCAACTCCATACTCCCAGAACATCAAGATCCACAGCAATTTGAATACCACCTCAACCGGTCCACAACAGACGCCATGGTATGGCAACTGCTCGGCCCAAGACCACAAGAAACTTCAGAGAGTCGTGAACACAGCCCAGTCCATCACACGAACCTGCCTCCTATCCACTGACTCTATGTACACCTCCCCCTGCCAGAGGAAAGCGGGCAGCATAATCAAAGACCCCTCCCTCCCAGCTTGCTCACTCTTCCAACTTTTCCCATCGGGCAAGAGATACAAAAGTCTGAGAACACGCACAAACAAATTCAAAAACAGCTTCTTTCCCACGGTTACCAGACTCCTAAACGACCCTCTTATGGACTGACCTGGTTAATACTACACTCCTGAATGCTTCACCCGATGCCGGTGTCTACGTATTTACATTGTGGGCCTTGTGTTGCCCTTTTATGTATTTTCATTTTATTTTATTTTCATGTACTAAATGATCTGTTTGAGCTGCTCGCAGAAAACCCTAACCCTAATGTACCTCAGTACACGTGACAATTAACAAATCCAAATTGGGCTGTTTCCCTTTGCCAGGCGACTTGTTACATCTAGTAGCAGAAAACAGGCGCTACAGCTAAAAGCCAATAAAAGCTTTTACAAATTTTATTATCTAACTAGCTACTCTGATGCCTGATTTTATCTGGTCAATATTTTGGTCAGCTTTTGATGAATTTTTAAAATGTTCCAATTCTCAAACTTATTACCCTATTTGGCAACATTATAAGATGCTTTTCTTTTAATCTAATACCATCTTTAACTTCTCATTAGTCACAGTTGGGCCACTGTCCCCTAAGGAAGTGTATTTTATCGCAAATATAGAATTAATTCTTTAAATCTGTGTTATTGCCTACCTACCATCATAACACAGTGGGCTAAACAGCTGGCTTGTAATGCAGAACAATGCCAGCAGCGCTGGTTCAATTCCCGTACCAGCCTCCCCTTGTCCTATGTTCAATGAAGGTTTAAAAATAGAATTATTGGGAATCTAGGATTGGGAAGCTGGAGTGGTTGTGAATGAATCAATCTGTGAGAAAGAAATAATTCACCTGAGGAAGGAGCAGCGCTCCGAAAGCTAGTGACATCGAAACAAACCTGTTGGACTTTAACCTGGTGTTGTAAGACTTCGTAAAGAAATAATTCACCAGGAACTCTCTCTTTAAGACAAAGGTCAAATTAATTTCAACAGAATGCAATTATAAGGATTAAGAACTTTTCACATGGATATATGAAAAGGAGCATATTGTGATTTAATAGAATTAAACAGATCACAGCATGAAAGAGAAAAATGGCTGGGTTTCAAATGCAGGCAGCAACAAATAAATTTATCTACATACAGAATCTTGTGAAACTCTTAACTATTCCAAACTTAATAAAACTGACAGTTTATAGTTAAGCTATTTGTTCTTGAGGTATGGACAACATTGAAAAGAGTCTTAATGGAGTGTGGGAATAGATTTGCATGTGGTCCATATGACTATAAGACATAGGAGCAGAATTAGGCCATTCAGCACATTGTGTCTGCTCCGTCATTCAATTATGGCTGATATGTTATTAATCAAGAACCTATCTTAAAGACACTCAGTGATTTGGCCTCCACAGCCTTCTGCTGCAAAGAGTTCCACAGATTCACCACCCTCTGGCTGAAGAAATTCCTCCTTATTTCTGTTTTAAAGGATCGTCCCTTCAGTCTGAGGCTGTGCCCTCGGGTTCTAGTTTTTCCCTACAAGTGGAAACATCCTCTCAACGTCCACTCGTCCTTCTAAACTCCAACGAGTAGAGACCCAGAGTCCTCAAATGACATGCCCTTCATTCCAAGAATCATTCTTGTGAACCTCCTCTGGGCCATTTCCAAGGCCAGCACATCTTTCCTTAGACACAGGGTCCAAAAATGCTCACAATACTCAAAATCAAGAAAGTTAATGGGTTTTCTTCATAGGTTCATTCACCAGTTTATAAAGTTGTGTTTTTACAATAATTTCAACTTATGATGCCGCATTATTAATAGTTATTTAAATACTAGGCACCCATACCCCAACATAAAATGTAAAAACATAGAAATACATAGGGCTAGAAGTCATTATACAGCGCAACAAAGCCCTGGATATAACCATACCTTAAGTTCTATGAGCAGTTATGGGCACCACATTTGAGGAAAGATATACCCGTCTTGGAGGGAGTGTAGTGTACATTTGGCAGATTAATACCAGGATTCCACCGGTTAAATTATGAGGAGCAATTACACAAACTAGACTTGTATTCTCTAGAATCTAGAACAGTACGAAGTCTTACAACACCAGGTTAAAGTCCAACAGGTTTGTTTCGATGTCACTAGCTTTCGGAGCGCTGCTCCTTCCTCAGGTGAATGAAGAGGTCTGTTCCAGAAACACATATATAGACAAATTCAAAGATGCCAAACAATGCTTGGAATGCGAGCATTAGCAGGTGATTAAATCTTTACAGATCCAGAGATGGGGTAACCCCAGGTTAAAGAGGTGTGAATTGTACCAAGCCAGGACAGTTGGTAGGATTTCGCAGGCCAGATGGTGGGGGATGAATGTAATGTGACATGAATCCCAGGTCCCGATTGAGGCCACACTCATGTGTGCGGAACTTGGCTATAAGTTTCTGCTCGGCGATTCTGCGTTGTCGTCGTCCAGTACTTCCCCGGAGCGGAGAAACTACGTCATCTTCTTCACAGCCTTCAACACGTCATTGATGACGATGAACATCTTGCCAAGGTCATCCCCACACCCCCACTACTTGCCTTCAAACAACCGCGCAACCTCAAACGAACCATTGTTTGCAGCAAACTACCCAGTCTTCAGAACAGCGACCGCGACACCACACAACCCTGTCATGGCAATCTCTGCAAGACGTGCCAGATCATCGACATGGATACCACTATTACACGTGAGAACACCACCCACCAGGTACGCGGTACATACTCGTGCGACTCGGCCAACGTTGTCTACCTCATACGCTGCAGGAAAGGATGTCCCGAAGCGTGGTACATTGGCGAGACAATGCAGATGCTGCGACAACGAATGAACGGACATCGCGCAACAATCACCAGGCAGGAATGTTCCCTTCCAGTCGGGGAACACTTCAGCAGTCAAGGGCATTCAGCCTATGATCTCCGGGTAAGCGTTCTCCAAGGCGGCCTTCAGGACCCGCGACAACGCAGAATAGCCGAGCAGAAACTTATAGCCAAGTTCCGCACACATGAGTGCGGCCTCAACCGGGACCTGGGATTCATGTCGCATTACATTCATCCCCGCACCATCTGGCCTGCGAAATCCTACCAACTGTCCTGGCTTGGTACAATTCACACCTCTTTAACCTGGGGTTACCCCATCTCTGGATCTGTAAAGATTTAATCACCTGCTAATGCTTGCATTCTAAGCATTGTTAGGCATCTTTGAATTTGTCTATATATGTGTTTCTGGAACAGACCTCTTCATTCACCTGAGGAAGGAGCAGCGCTCCGAAAGCTAGTGACATCGAAACAAACCTGTTGGACTTTAACCTGGTGTTGTAAGACTTCGTACTGTGCTCACCCCAGTCCAACGCCAGCATCTCCACATCATGGCTAGAATCTAGAGATTAAGAAGTCATTTGATCAAACTTTAAAAAGAGATTAAGGAGAACTCAACAGGTAGGTCGAGAGGAACTTGTTCTACTTGTTGGGGAATCTAGGACAAGGGACAGGAACTTTCTGGAGTAAAGTTAGGAAACACTTCTACAAGCAAAGGGCACAAACGGCACGAGAAGATTGAAATGCTCATCCACAAAGATCAAAGATCAATATTTAGGAGACAGTGACCATTGTATTTTGAGGATCAGAATTATAACAGAAAAGGAAAATAGGCCATCCAGAGTAAAAATAATTAACTGGGGGACAGCCAAGTTTAATGGGGCAAGATCAGAGCAGGGCTGGTTAGACTGAAATGAAAGGTTGGCATGAAAAATTATAGCTGAACAATGGGCTACATTCAAAACAAAAATGGTCCAGAACAGTCAAGATATATTCCCTTAAAAGGGAAAGGTAGGGCAAGCAAATCCAGAATTTCATGGGTGAAAAGGAAGAAAGAAATTAAGGCAACGGGCAAAAAACGTGCTTAGGACATGTGTCAGGTAGGAAATACAGTTGTGAAACAAGAATTCAGAGGGAAGGTGAAAATGCACATTAGAGAAGCAAAGCGGGATTGTGAAAAGGCTGACAACCAAAATAAAGGGGAATCCCAAGGTCTTCTATCAACATATATAAATGTATAGTACAAGGAGGAGTAGGGCCATTTAGAAACCTAAAAGAGAATTTACATGTGGAGGCTGGGGGCATGGCTGAGGTATTAAATGAATACTTTGCATCCATTTTTACCAAGGAGGTAGATGATAGGTGACAGACAAAATAATTCTGTTATTAAAAGGTTCAACATTGATAAGGAGGAAATGTTGAATGGACTGTCAGTGCTGAAAGTTGACCAGGAGATGCATCCAAAGCTATTGAAGGAAGTGAGGATGAAAATTGGCAAGGGCGCTGACCATAATCTTCCCGTCTCCTCGAGACTCAGGGGAAGTGCCAGAGGACTGGAGAATTGCAAATATTATGGCCTTGTTTTAAAAAAACTCTAAGGATAGCGCCCGCAATTACACACTAGTCATTTAACATCAGTGGTGGGCAAGCTTCTAGAAACAATTATTCAGGATAGAATTATAATCATATGGGAAAATGTGGGTTGACTAGGAAATGCCAGCCTGGATTTCTAACGGGGAAATATATGTTTAATAAACCTGCTGGAGTTCTTTGAGGAGATAACAGAAAGGACCAATGAGGGTAATGCTGTTGATGTGGTGAACATGGACTTTCAGAAGGTATTCGATGCAGAGCCACACAACAGACTTGTGAACAAAATTATAGCTCATGGAATAAAAGCAACGTGGCTACAAAACTTGCTGAATAATAGGAAGCAGAGAGTAATGGTCATTGGATATTTTTCAGGCTGGTGGAAGGTTTGTGTTGGTATTCCCCAGGAATCAATATTGGAATCCTTGTTTTTCCCAATATATATTAATGATCTAGATCTTGGAGTGCAGAGGATCATTTCAAAGTTTGCAGGTGACACAAAACTTGGAAGTCTTGTAAACTGTGAAGAGGACAGCGTAGAACTTCAAAAGGACATAGTGTGGTGTGGGCAGATTAATCTCAATGCAGAGAAGAGTGAGGTGATGTAATTTGGTAGGAAGAACATGGAGAGCCAATATAAAACAAAGGGGTAACATTTTTAAGGGGATGCAGGAACAGAGAGACCTGGGTGTAAATGTGCATAGATCATTGAAGGTGGTAGGAAAGGTGGAGAGAATCGTTAATAAAGCATATAGTATTCTTTATTAATAGGGGCATAGAGTTCAAGAGCAAGGAGGTTATGCTGAACGTATACAAGACACTGCTTAGACCTCAGCTGGAATACTGCGTACAGTTCTGGGAGCCACACTATAAGAAGGATGTGAATGCATTGGAGAGAGTGCAGAAGAGGTTTACAATAATGGTTCCAGTTGTGAGAAATGACAGTTCGGAGGATGGATTGGAGAGGTTGGGACAGTTCTCCTTAGAGAGAGGACAGCTAAAAGGAGATTACTTGAATAGATACAATATGCAGAGGTACAGGAGAAATGGCAGAGATGTAGCACTAAGTCATGATATTCGTTTGGAGAGATGGTATAGACATGATGGGCCAAATGGCCTCCTTCTGTGCCGTAATAATTCTGTGATTCTGTACAAATTAAAAGTTAAATCCATGCAAGTTAATTGAGTCTTTCTCATACCTATTTGCAGGCGGTGCAATATCTATGTGCTGTGCCACAGAATTATAACCAAGACCTTGATGAATTGCAGTTTTTGGCGAATTGTTGGTCATTTCTTTAACAGTTCGCAAGGACTCAGAATCGGAGTCCTCCATGGTCCCCCTGAAGCTTAACGGATATCGTCATCGACTGGAACGTTTGTCTGTTTCAAACTCGAAGGCCATCTGCTGAAAAGGAACATAGACATTAAGTTGGACAGTGACCCAATGCCACAATTGCTGTACTTTGTTTTGTTGGTGCTCTCAGTTCCTGCTATTACAATGGACCTCAAAAGTTTTAGTAGGGAGCAGACACGGTGTGCAAATGCTTTTCCCAAGTTGGATGGCAATGGATGGTCAAAATGAGGCAAGAATTTGCAAGGCAGATAATTCACATTCCTGGCAACAGGGTTCAATGTAAAGAGGAAATTAATTCACAAACTTTTTTTTGCCTCAGTGAGGTTTAAAGTCAGTAAAAAATAGACCTTTGCTCTATATCAATGAGGAAGGGAGGCAAAATGCATCAAGCTTGGAAAGATACCCTGATCCTTCGTGGCTGTTATAACCCCAATGGAGGTCCCGGGATCACAACCATACGGTTTCCCATGACCTCCCCGGAACATTAAGCCCTACTACTAACTGCTGGCGGTGGGCGAGGTCATTACTGCCCTCCATTTTATGGATTCATTCCCAGTCACGGCATCCACATCCACGGGTGGTCACAGACTGACCCTCAGCTAAACTGCGTCTGCCAACGGTGCAATATGGGGCTCAGCACAGGGCTTTACTGCAAGACCTGAAGGCCTACGCCCCAAAGATGTAGGAGCTTAGCATTGAATATGGCATGCTCCTTTGGGGGACCCGCGTGGTAGTCCCCGAACGTGGACACAGGCCTGCTCCTGATGGACCTCCACAATGGACTCCTAGACATGACCAAGATGAAAATGTTACCTTGCAGCTACATTTGGTGGCCCAGCGCCGCGTCGTGTGTCAGGAACACCAGATGTTTTTTTTAAAATTAATTTACGGGTGTGGTCAGGCCAGCATTTATTGCCCACCCCTAGTTGCCCTTCGGAAGGTGGTGGCGAGTTGTTAATTTTTCTGCAATATCGGAGCTATAGATACACCCGCTGTGCTGTTAAGGAGGTAGTTCCAGGATTTTGCCCCAGCGACAGTGAAGAAACGGCCATATATTTCCAAGTCAGGGCGGTGAGTGACTTGGAGGGGAGGTTCCCAGGTATCTGCTGCTCTCGTTCTTCTAGATGATAGTGGTCATAAGTTTGGAAGGTGCTGTCGAAGGAAACTTGGTGAGTTACTGCAGTGCATCTTGCAGATGCTACACACGGCTGCCACTGTTCGTCGGTGGTGGAAGGTTAAATGTTTGTGGAAGGAGGGAGATCAAGTGGGCAATCCAGCTTCTGGAGTGTTGTTGGAGCTGCACTCATCCAGGCAAGTGGAGAGAATTCCATTACACTCCTGACTTGTGCCTTGTAGATGGTGGACAGGCTCTGGGGGATCAGGAGTTGAGTTACTCGCCTTAGGATTCCTAGCTTTTGACCTGCCCTGGTAGCCACAGTATGTGGCTAGTCCAGTTCAGTTTCTATTCAATGATTACCCCCAAGATGTTGATTGTGGGGGATTCAGCGATGGTAATGCCATTGAATGTCAAGGGGTGATGGTTAGATCCTCTCTTGTAGGAGATGGGCATTGCCTGGCACTTGTGTGGCGCGAAAGTAACTTGCCACTTGTCAGCCCAAGCCTGGACATTGTCCAGTCTTGCTGCATTTGGAACCAAAAGAGAAAATGCTCGAAATCTCAGCAGGTCTGGCAACATCTGTAAGGAGAGAAAAAAGCTAACGTTTCAAGTCCAGGTGATCCTTTGTCAGAAATTCTAGCACATTTTCAGCTCACTTGAGATACCCGGAGGTGCTAACATCAGACAATAGTATGGTGTTTATGAGTGTGGAATTTGTGCCCGCCAACAGGATCCATCATGCGAGGACGGCCCCATACCACCCAGCTATGAATGGGTTGGCCGAGCAGGCGGTGCAAACATTTTTCTGAATGAAAAAGCAGACATCGGGTTCCTGGGAGACCCGCTCAGCCAGCTGCTTATTCTGCTGCCAGACAACCCCGCATGCCACGACGGGCATCGTGCCAGCTGAGATGTTGATCGCCGCCTCTGCACCAGTCGAGTCACATCTTCCAGGATATTGGTGGAAAAGTCCGCCATGCTCAGGGCGGAATCAAGGCGGACACAGGTTGCCGTAGGCCACTGCGTGATTTTGCCCCAGGAGGTGTGGGACATGTCTGGCAACGGAGGCGCTTGAATCCCAGGTGTCGTGTTGGCATAAACGAGTCCGGTTTCCTCCACATATGGGCGCAGGGCTGCGGGTCTAATCGCCACGTGGACTACCTCAAAAGCTACATGCCAGATACTGCAGCCATAATTGGCCATTGATTCAGACGTCCCAGCTCCGCCGTCTTCACTGCTAACCCTGGCTCCGCCGGTTGTTGAGGATCCAGAGGTCATTTTGCTTTTAAATATTTTTTATTATGTTTTAACATTTCATAACATACTATACACAACAAAACAAGATCAAAACATGAGCAGATACTGATGCTATAGGAATTGGGAGGGTGGCACGGCGGCGCAGTGGTTAGCACTGCTGCCTGCGGCGCTGAGGATCGGTTTTGATCCTGGCCCCAGGTCACTGTCTGTGTGGAGTTTGCACATTCTCCGTGTCTTCGTGGGTTTCACCCCCACAACCCAAAGATGTGCAGGTTGGGTGGAACAAGTGGTGAACAGCCTCCACGTTTCGTGGAAGCCTTCCTCGATCCTCGAATGGCATATTTTCTCTAGCCTGGTAGGACAGCCTGTCTGCAACTTTGGCTGGTGATGCCGATTGCCAGCCGAGTACGAGTCTCCGGTGGGCGATGAGGGCGGCAAAAGCCAGGGTGTCTGCCCCTCTCCCCATGAAGAGCTTTGGCTGTTCTGATACCCCGAAGACCGCCACTAGTGGGCACAGCTCCACCCCTCAACCCTGGGCATGGCTTCGAAGAAGGATGTCCAGTACCCGTCAAGCCTTGGACAAGCCCAGAACATATGGGTGCGGTTGGCCGGGCCTCCCTGGCACCATTCACACTTTTCTTCCACCCGGTAAGAACCCGCTCATTCTCTTCCTGGTTAGGTGCACCCTACAGCTGTGTTAAGCTCAGCCCTGTACACGTGGAGGTGAAGTTTGCCCGGTGAAGTGCTTCGATCCAGAGTCCTCCCCCATTATCTCCCTGCCTAGGTTCTTCCTCACACTTCCTTCTCGTCTCACCCAGGGGTCAGTGTACCTCTTCTAGCAGTCATCTGTACATGTCCACACAGTTTCCCTTCCCTAGTTCAATCACAGGCAGTAGCGCGTCCATTAGTGTGCTTCTCGTTATCTGGGGGAATGTCGTTGTTTCCTTGCGGAGGATGTTTTGGTTATATCCAAGTTTGTTCCTAGTCGGGAGCTGGAACTCATCTGTAAGCACCCCCAGGGTCGATACTCAATGTCAGCAAAACTAAGGAGCTGCTCATCGACTCAGGAAGCGAAGTGTCGTACACGCCAATGTCTACATCAATGGAGCCGTGGCGCCGATCCGGCTCAACCTCGCTCCACGTGTCCACCTCCCCAGCTTCTGCTGGTTTTACCGCCTCTTGGATGGTTTGAGGGCATCTGTTTTTATATATTTTTATTTGACTTTTCACATTTTAAATATACAACACAACAAAAGTACAACAAAAAACACCCCCATCTTTCAACATCCCAGTACTCAGAGTAAATGCCCCACATCCTCACCTCTCAGCAGCTGACGGTAACCAGCTCTTTAAAGTGTAATATAAACAGACCCCATCTCTTGTGGAACCCCTCACTTGCCACCCTCAAAATGAAAACCTTTCGCAAGTACAGGAACTCCATCAGGTCCCCCAGCCATACTGAGGGACAGGGCGGAGAGACTGACTTCTACCCCAACAGGACCCACCTGTGAGCAATCAGCGAGGCAAAGGCTAACACATCTGCCCCCGCTCCCGCCTGCAGCGCCAGCAAGACCAACACCCCAAATATGGCCCCAGGGCACTGGGCTCCAAATCCACATGCAGGGTGACCGACATTGTGCTGAAAAATGACCTCCTGAATTTTTCCAACTTCGGGCAGGACCAGAACAACTACAAGATTTGCCGGACCCCGCCCACACCATTCACAAATGTCCTCCACCCCCTCAAATAACCAGCTCATTTCGACTTTGTCGTGTGCGCTTTATGTACCACTTTTAGCTGTATCAACCCCAGCCTCGCACACGAGGTTGAGGCATTCAACCTCTGCAGCACCTCCCACCACAACCCCTCCTCCAGCGCCATCCCCAGCTCCTCCTCCCACTTGGCATTAACCAACGACGCCATATCCTCCTCCAAAATCCTCCCATAGATTGCCGAGACAACACTCCCCTCCAGCACCTTCACCGACAGCACCCCATCCAACGACAAGGAAGGCGCCACCGGAAAAATCAGGAAACTTTTCTTCACGAAATCCCGCATCTACATATACCTAAAGTCCTCCCCCCCACGCAGAATCTCAAACCGCCCCTTCAACTCCTCCAAACCGCCCTTCTAGAAATAAGTCCTTCATTTCCATCCATTTCTTCAACGTGGCCACCACCACCGGACTCCACCGTCCCATTCCCCTGTGTAACCAAAAGTACCTCGAATTCATGTGCACACTCACTTTTGGTTCTTTATGTAGCAATTTGGCTCATGCCAGAAACTTAAACCCAATCTCAAACCTCTCCTATACCACAAACAAATATTTCCACTCTCCATGGTCAAATGCTTTCTCTGCGTCCAGCGCTACCACCATCTCCAGCTCCCTCCCTTTTGGAGAGAGCATCACATTTAATAAACGACGCACGTTCAAAGATAACTGCCTACCCTTTATAAACACCATCAGAGACTTCCGGTTGCGGCTATGCGGAGCTAAGTCGCACATTCAGCGGCTCCCGCAAAAACGGATTTTTGGGCTCTTTTCAGGACCCCCAACGGCACTTTTTCGACGTTTCCCGGTGTGGGAAGGAGATTATAACAGTTCTCCGATAATATATGGCTTCTACTAGGAGCGGGGCAACTAAAAAGGTGGTGGTGGACCCGAAGAAGGTGCGAGAGAAGAACAACAAAATGGCAGCGGGCGGAGACCAGGCAGCGTGGATGCAGTGGACAGAGGAGCAGCAGGAGGGTATCCAGCGCTGCTTCAGAGATTAAAGCAGACCTGCTAGAGCCGATGAAGGCTTCTATTGATAAGCTGCTGGAGACACAAACGGCTCAGGGGGTGGCGATCCGCGAGGCTCGACAAAAGATCTCCGACAACGAGGCCTGGCAGTAAAGGTTGAGGCACAGGAGGCGCTCCACAAGAAATGGAGCGGTTCGAGGAGATGGAGAATCGGTCGAGGCGGAAGAATCTGCGGATTCTGGGCCTCCCGGAGGGGCCGGACGTGGGGGCCTATGTGGTCACCATGTTGAACTCGCTGATGGGAGCGGGGTCCTTCGAGGGGCCCCTGGGGCTGGAAGGTGCCCATAGAGTGCAGGCGAGGAGGCCCAAGGCTAATGAGCCTCCGCGGGCGGTGCTGGTGAGGTTCCATCGGTTCGTTGATCGGGTGTGTTATATTCAGGTGGGCCAAGGAGAGGAGCAGCAGGTGGGAGAACGCAGAGGTTTGAATATACCAGGACTGGAGTGCGGAGGTGGAGAAGAGGAGAGCTGGGTACAATCGAGCAAAGGCAGTGCTGCACAGGAAGGGGGTGAAGTTTGGCATGTTGCAGCCGGCGCAACTGTGGGTCAGCTACAAGGACCGGCACCATTATTTTGAGTCTCTGGAGGAGGCGTGGGCCTTTGCTCAGGCCGAGACGTTGGACATAGATTGAGGGTCGGGGTGGGCGTTTGGGGACTGCGGTTGATATGTTTTTTTTTTGGAGGGGGGGGGGGAGCCTTTGCTTTGCTCCTGGTTTCTTTTTCTCTGTGTTTTTCTCTTTCGGGTCGGTGAGGGTGGTTGGGGCGGGTTGGGCACTGTTTTGGTTGGGTTGGTCGGGGTGGGGCTCTTGGAGGGGGATAGGTAAACGGAACAGGGGTGGTGGCCGGCGGTGAGATGGGACCTCGCGGAGGAGGGGGAGGCCCGAGTCGGGGGTGAAGGGACTGGGCCTGTAAAAGGAGCTGCGTCAGAGGTGGCGGGGCCGGGTAGGTGGAAAGCGCGGGTTTTTCCCCGTGCTGAAGACTGGAGGGGGCGGGGCCGGGGCCAGGAAGCGAGGGTTGTTTCCCGCGCTTAGAATGGAAGGGGGAGGGGGAGAGCCTATGGATGGGGAACGGGAGAGGAGGGTGTGTCACACAATGGGGGAGTCGAAGGAGAGGCGGGAGTAGCCGGGGTCAGCTGACTTGCGGAAGTGCAATGGGGGGAGCAAATCAGCTAAGGGGGGGGGAGAGAATCGAGTTGCTGCTGCTACGATCAAGGGGGATCTGGAGCAAGTGGGGGGGTTGAGACGGGGGTATGCCGCCGTGGGGAACGGGCCGGGTGTGGGGTGCGGGCGTGTGGCTGGCCGAGGAGGGGTTATGGCTAGTCGGCGGGGGAGGGGGGAGGGTAGCCCCCTGATCCGGCTGATAACCTGGAATGTAAGGGGACTGAATGGGCCGGTTAAGCGGGCCCACATGTTCGCGCACCTGAAGGGTCTGAAGGCGGATGTGGTTATGCTCCAGGAGACACACCTGAAGGTGGCAGACCAGGTAAGATTGAGGAAAGGGTGGGTAGGTCAGGTGTTTCACTCAGGGCTGGATGCCAAAAATTGAGGGGTAGTGATCTTGGTGGGAAAGAAGGTGTCATTCGAGGCGTCGAGCATTGTGGCAGATAATGGCAGTAGGTACGTAATGGTAAGTGGTAAGTTACAGGGAGAGAGGGTGGTGCTGGTCAATGTGTATGCTCCGAATTGGGACGATGCGGGTTTTATGCGGCGTATGTTGGGTCGGATCCCAGACTTGGAAGTGGGGGGCCTGAAATTGGGGGAGACTTTAACACGGTGCTGGATCCGGCACTGGATCGCTCCAGGTCTAGGACGGGTAGGAAGCCGGCAGCGGCTAGAGTGCTGAGGGGATTTATGGACCAGATGGGAGGGGTGGACCCTTGGAGATTTGCAAGGCCGGAGGCTAGGGAATTTTCATTCTTCTCACATGTCCATAAGGCTTATTCCCGAATCGACTTTTTCATTTTCAGCAGAGCGCTGATAGCGAGAGTAGAGGATACTGAGTATTCGGCAATAGCCATTTCGGACCACGCCCCGCATTGGGTGGACTTGGAGATGGGGGAGGAGAGGGACCAGCGCCCGTTGTGGCACTTGGAGGTGGGGCTGTTGGCGGATGAGGAGGTGAGCGAGCGGGTCCGAGGAAGTATAGAGAGATACTTGGAGACCAATGACAACGGGGAGGTCCGAATGGGGATAGTATGCGAGGCACTGAAGGCGGTGGTGAGGAGAGAGCTGATCTCCATTAGGGCCCACAAGGAGCGGAGGAAGCGGGGGGAGAGGGAGAGTCTGGTGGGGGAGATGGTGAGGGTAGACAGGAGGTATGTGGGGGTGCCCGAGGAAGGATTGTTGAGGAAGAGGCGCAGCCTCCAGGCCGAATTCGACCTGGTGACCACCAGGAAGGCGGAGGTGCAGTGGAGGAAGGCCATGGGGGCGATTTACGAGTATGGGGAAAAGGCAAGCCGGATGCTGGCGTATCAGTTTCGGAAGCGGCTAGGGAGATCGGGGGAGTTAAGGTCAGGGGAGGGAGTGTGGTGCGGAGTGCGGATGGCATCAATGGGGTCTTCAGGGACTTTTACGAGGAATTGTACCGATCCGAGCCCCATGGGAGGGAGGGATGGGCCGCTTGGACCAATTGAAGTTTCCAAAGGTGGAAGAGGGACTGGTGGCCCCGATTGGGCTGGAGGAGCTGACCAAAGGGATAGGAAGCATGCAGGCGCGGAAGGCGCCGGGGCCGGACAGTTTGCCGGTCAAATTCTATAAAGAATATATGGACCTGTTGGGCCCGTTGCTAGTCAGGACTTCAATGAGGCGGGGGGGGGGGAGAATGTCCCAGGCACTGATTTCCTTGATTCTGAAGCGGGGCAAGGATCCCCTGCAGTGTGGGTCTTGCAGACCGATTTCGTTTCTAAATGTAGATGCCAAGGTGCTGACGATGGTCTTAGCCACGAGGATTGAGGATTGTGTGCCGCAGATCATCCACGAAGACCAGACGGGGTTCGTGAAGGGGAGGCAGTTGAACGCGAATGCGCGGACGGTTTTGAACGTTATCATGATGCCGGTGAGGGAGAGGGAGGAGGAGATAGTGGTGGCGATGGACGCTGAGAAAGCCTTCGATAGGGTAGAGTGGGGGTACCTGTGGGAGGTGCTGAAGAGGTTCGGATTTGTCAGGTGGGTTAGGCTGTTGTACGAGGTCCCGATGGCGAGTGTGGACACAAAAAGGTCAGAGTACTTTTGGTTGCACCGAGGGACGTGGCAGGGGTGTCCCCTGTCCCCCCTGCTCTTCTCACTGGCGATTGAATCCCTGGCTACGGCACTGAGGGAGTCAAGGAACTGGAGGGGGTTGGTGCGGGGTGGGGAGGAGCATAGGGTGTCGCCCTATGCGGACAACCTGCTGCTATATATGTGGCGGACCCGGTGGGAGGAATGCCGGAGGTAATGAGAATTCTTAGGGAATTCGGGGACTTTTCGGGGTACAAGCTCAACATGGGGAAGAGCGAGCTGTTTGTGGTTCTCCAAGGGGACCAGGAGAGTGGATTGGCGAGCTCCCACTAAAAAGGGCGGAGAGGAGCTTCAGGTATTTGGTGGTCCAGGCTGCCAGGAGCCGGGGGGCCCTGCATAGGCTTAATTTTACAAGGCTGGTGGAGCAATTGGAGGAGGAGTTCAAGAGGTGGGGCACATTGCCAATGTCCTTGGCGGGTAGAGTGCAGTCAATCAAAATGACGGTGCTCTCAAGGTTTTTGTTCCTGTTCCAGTGCCTCCCCGTGTTTATCCCAAAGGCTTTTTTTAGGCGGATTAACAGGAGTATAGTGGGGTTTGTGTGGGCGCGAGGGACTCCGAGGATGAGAAGGGTGTTCCTGGAGTGGAGTAGAGATAGGGGGGGACTGGCGCTGCCCAACCTCTGTGGGTACTACTGGGCCGCCAATACGACGATGGTGCGCAAGTGGGTGATGGAGGGCGAGGGGGCTGATGGAAGAGGCTGGAGATGGCGTCTTGTGTGGGTATGAGTCTGGACGCCGCTCCCTCCAAGGAGGTATACCAAGAGCCCGGTGGTGGCGGCTGCCCTCAAAATCTGGGGGCAGTGGAGGCGGCATAGGGGGGAAGTTGGGGCCTCGGCGTGGACCCCAATATGGGGGAACCACCGGTTCGCCCCAGAGAGAACAGGTGGAGGGTTTTCGGGGTGGCACAGGGCAGGGATACGAACGTTGGGGGACCTGTTTGTGGACGGGGAGTTCGCGAGCCTGGGTGAGCTGGAGGAGAAGTACGGGCTCCCCCCGGGGAACACCTTCAGGTACTTACAGGTAAGGGCATTTGCCAGACGGCAGGTGGTGGAATTCCCGAGGCTACTGCCACACACAGTACAGGACAGGGTGCTCTCGGGGGGGGGGGGGGAAGATCTCGGAAACTTACCAGGTGATGCAGGAGGAGGAGGTGGCCTCGATAGTGGAGGTGAAAGGTAAGTGGCAGGAGGAGTGGGGAGAGGAAATGGAGGAAGGGACGTGGGCAGATGCCCTAGGGAGGGTGAACTCTTCCTCATCGTGCGCGAGGCTCAGCCTCATACAGTTTAAGGTGCTGCACAAGGCACACATGACCGGGACAAGGATGAGCCGGTTTTTTGGGGGTGAGGACAGGTGTGTTAGGTGTTCAGGGAGCCCAGCAAATCACACCCATATGTTCTGGGCATGCCCAGCGCTGGAGGAATTTTGGAAGGGTGTAGCGAGGACGGTGTCGAGGGTGGTAGGATCCAGGGTCAAACCGGGCTGGGGGCTCACAATATTTGGGGTGGCAGAGGAGCCGGGAGTGCAGGAGGCGAAAGAGGCCGGTATTCTGGCCTTTGCGTCCCTGTTAGTCCGGCGAAGGATTCTTCTTCAGTGGAAGGATGAGAGGCCCCCAAGCGTGGAATCCTGGATCAACGATATGGCGGGGTTCATTAAATTGGAGAAGGTGAAATTTGTCTTGAAAGGGTCGGTACAAGGGTTCCTTAGGCGGTGGCAACCGTTCTTAGACTTCCTGGCAGAACGGTAGACATTGGTCAATGGCAGCAGCAGCAGGGTTGTTACTTTACTTTATTTCTGTTTCAGGGGGGTGTATATACCAGTTGTGTTAAGTCGGGGTGTTAATGTTAATTTATTATTTATGTACAGGGGGAGGGAGGGTTGCTTTTCTAGACCGTGTTTTGTATTTAACCCTGTTGAGTTCCTTTTTCATTTTGTTATTGATATTTTATGAAAACCTTAATAAAAATTATTTTTTAAAAAATAAAAAAATAAACACCATCAGATCTTCCCCAATCGTCTGCAGGTGGCACTCTTCCAATGTACGCGACAAGAATCTTGCCATCCATGCTTAGCACAGATATTGGCCTATACCACCCACATTCCACCAGGTCATCATCCTTTTTTTAATAACAGCGAA
Source organism: Scyliorhinus torazame (assembly GCF_047496885.1). Classification (NCBI taxonomy): domain Eukaryota; kingdom Metazoa; phylum Chordata; class Chondrichthyes; order Carcharhiniformes; family Scyliorhinidae; genus Scyliorhinus; species Scyliorhinus torazame. Next base: position 4,753,578 of record NC_092707.1, on the reverse strand, counting down.
ATGGACGCCTGACCCATCGTCTCCGGAAACGCCCCCATTAGCTGCAGTGCCCGCAAACATCTCGACCAACAGCAGTGTCAGCCTATCCAAAAACCTTTTATAAAACTCCACCAGGGATTTATCCGACCACGGTGCCTTGCCCGTTTGCATCTTTCCGCTGTCCAAACCTCCTCAATCCCCATTGGCTCTTCCAAGCATGCCCCCTCCTCCTCTAAGACACTCCACCCGCACCCGCACCCCCCCCCCCCCCCCCAAGAAAATCCCTCATATCTGACTTCCCCCAGGGGCTCTGGCCTACAAGACCTTTTCTAAAACTCCTCAAATGCCTTGTTCACCTGTTCCGGCACTACCACCAGCCGCCCTGCCCTATCCTGGACGCAAACAATCTCTCATGCAGCCGCCTGCTGGCAGTGCTAGAATGCCAGCAAGCAACTGGCCTTCTCCCCATATTCATATACTACCCCCTTGGTCCGCCTTAACTGCCGAACCGCTTTTCCTGTGGACAGAAGGTCAAACCATGCTTACAATTCCCTTCTCCTCATCAGAGGTTCCGGAGTGGGATCCTCCGCATACTTCCCATCCACCTCCAAGATTTCCTCTACCAGCCACAGCTCTCTTGCCTCCCTGTCCACCTGAGTCTTAAACAAGATGATCTCGCCCCTTGCCACCGCATTCAGCACTTCCAGGTCACTGACGGTGAGACCTCCCCATTCCTATTGAACCCCACGTAGTCATCAATCACCTTTGCCGTCTTTACACAAAAATCCGGGTCCACAAGCAGCCCCACAACCATCGCGCTGCCAGCTCCTTTGTTTGAGGGTATCTCTAGCTAGCTCCGTGGCCTATTTTCAGGGTAAATGTGCCAAATTCCCAGAGGAAGAGCACATCCTCACCAACTGACATCAGCTTTGTAACAGCCTCTCGCTCTCCCTTTTTGGTTTGAGGAGGCAAGGAGGGAAATACTACAGCAATGTAATGTTTGGGACTCCAGGATGGTATGTTGCCTCCCTGGCGCCAGGGTCCAGGATGTCTCCGAACGGGTAGAGGGCATCCTGTAGGGGGAGGGCAAACAGGCAGAGGTCGTTGTACATATTGGTACTAACGACATAGGCAGGAAGGGGCATGAGGTCCTGCAGCAGGAGTTCAGGGAGCTAGGCAGAAAGTTAAAAGACAGGACCTCTAGGGTTGTAATCTCGGGATTACTCCCTGGGCCACGTGCCAGTGAGGCTAGAAATAGGAACATAGAGCAGCTAAACACGTGGCTAAACAGCTGGTGTAGGAGGTAGGGTTTCCGTTATCTGGACCACTGGGAGCTCTTCCGGGGCAGGTGTGACCCATGTAAGGACGGGTTGCATCTAAACTGGAGAGGCATAAATATCCTGGCCGCGAGGTTTGCTAGTGTCACACGGGAGGGTTTAAACTAGCATGGCAGGGGGGTGGGCACGGGAGCAATAGGTCAGAAGGTGAGAGCATTGAGGGTGAACTAGGGAATAGGGACAGTGGGGCTCCTAGGCAGAGCAGACAGGGAGAAGTTGCTGAACACAGCGGGTCTGGTGGCCTGAAGTGCATATGTTTTAATGCAAGAAGTATTACGGGTAAGGAAGATGAACTTAGAGCTTGGATTAGTACTTGGAACTATGATGTTGTTGCCATTACAGAGACCTGGTTGAGGGAAGGGCAGGATTGGCAGCTAAACGTTCCAGGATTTAGATGTTTCAGGCGGGATAGAGGGGGATGTAAAAGGGGTGGCGGAGTTGCGCTACTGGTTCGGGAGAATATCACAGCTGTACTGCGGGAGGACACCTCAGAGGGCAGTGAGGCGATATGGGTATAGATCAGGAATAAGAAGGGTGCAGTCACAATGTTGGGGGTTTACTACAGGCCTCCCAACAGCCAGCGGGAGATAGAGGAGCAGATAGGTAGACAGATTTTGGAAAAGAGTAAAAACAACAGGGTTGTGGTGATGGGAGACTTCAACTTCCCCAATATTGACTGGGACTCACTTCGTGCCAGGGGCTTAGACGGGGCGGAGTTTGTAAGGAGCATCCAGGAGGGCTTCTTAAAACAATATGTAGACAGTCCAACTAGGGAAGGGGCGGTACTGGACCTGGTATTGGGGAATGAGCCCAGCCAGGTGGTAGATGTTTCAGTAGGGGAGCATTTCGGTAACAGTGACCACAATTCAGTAAGTTTTAAAGTACTGGTGGACAAGGATAAGAGTGGTCCGAGGATGAATGTGCTAAATTGGGGGAAGGCTAATTATAACAATATTAGGCGGGAACTGAAGAACATAGATTGGGGGCGGATGTTTGAGGGCAAAACAACATCTGACATGTGGGAGGCTTTCAAGTGGCAGTTGAAAGGAATACAGGACCGGCATGTTCCTGTGAGGAAGAAAGATAAATACGGCAATTTTCGGGAACCTTCGATGACGAGTGATATTGTCGGCCTCGTCAAAAAGAAAAAGGAGGCATTTGTCAGGGCTAAAAGGCTGTGAACAGACGAAGCCTGCGTGGAATATAAGGAAAGTAGGAAGGAACTTAAGCAAGGAGTCAGGAGGGCTAGAAGGGGTCACGAAAAGTCATTGGCAAACAGGGTTAAGGAAAATCCCAAGGCTTTTTACACGTACATAAAAAGCAAGAGGGTAGCCAGGGAAAGGGTTGGCCCACTGAAGGATAGGCAAGGGAATCTATGTGTGGAGCCAGAGGAAATGGGCGAGGTACTAAATGAATACTTTGCATCAGTATTCACCAAAGAGAAGGAATTGGTAGATGTTGAGTCTGGAGAAGGGGGTGTAGATAGCCTGGGTCGCATTGTGATCCAAAAAGATGAGGTGTTGGGTGTCTTAAAAAATATTAAGGTAGATAAGTCCCCAGGGCCTGATGGGATCTACCCCAGAATACTGAAGGAGGCTGGAGAGGAAATTGCTGAGGCCTTGACAGAAATCTTTGGATCCTCGCTGTCTTCAGGGGATGTCCCGGAGGACTGGAGAATAGCCAATGTTGTTCCTCTGTTTAAGAAGGGTAGCAAGGATAATCCCGGGAACTACAGGCCGGTGAGCCTTACTTCAGTGGTAGGGAAATTACTGGAGAGAATTCTTCGAGACAGGATCTATTCCCATTTGGAAGCAAATGGACGTATTAGTGAGAGGCAGCACGGTTTTGTGAAGGGGAGGTCGTGTCTCACTAACTTGATAGAGTTTTTCGAGGAGGTCACTAAGATGATTGATGCAGGTAGGGCAGTAGATGTTGTCTATATGGACTTCAGTAAGGCCTTTGACAAGGTCCCTCATGGTAGACTAGTACAAAAGGTGAAGTCACACGGGATCAGGGGTGAGCTGGCAAGGTGGATACAGAACTGGCTAGGCCATAGAAGGCAGAGAGTAGCAATGGAGGGATGCTTTTCTAATTGGAGGGCTGTGACCAGTGGTGTTCCACAGGGATCAGTGCTGGGACCTTTGCTCTTTGTAGTATATATAAATGATTTGGAGGAAAATGTAACTGGTCTGATTAGTAAGTTTGCAGACGACACAAAGGTTGGTGGAATTGCGGATAGCGATGAGGACTGTCGGAGGATACAGCAGGATTTAGATTGTCTGGAGACTTGGGCAGTGAGATGGCAGATGGAGTTTAATCCGGACAAATGTGAGGTAATGCATTTTGGAAGGTCTAATGCAGGTAGGGAATATACAGTGAATGGTAGAACCCTCAAGAGTATTGAAAGTCAAAGAGATCTAGGAGTACAGGTGCACAGGTCATTGAAAGGGGCAACACAGGTGGAGAAGGTAGTCAAGAAGGCATACGGCATGCTTGCCTTCATTGGCCGGGGCATTGAGTATAAGAATTGGCAAGTCATGTTGCAGCTGTATAGAACCTTAGTTAGGCCACACTTGGAGTATAGTGTTCAATTCTGGTCGCCACACTACCAGAAGGATGTGGAGGCTTTAGAGAGGGTGCAGAAGAGATTTACCAGAATGTTGCCTGGTATGGAGGGCATTAGCAATGAGGAGCGGTTGAATAAACTCGGTTTGTTCTCACTGGAACGAAGGCGGTTGAGGGGAGACCTGATAGAGGTATACAAAATTATGAGGGGCATAGACAGAGTGGATAGTCAGAGGCTTTTCCCCAGGGTAGAGGGGTCAATTACTAGGGGGCATAGGTTTAAGGTGAGAGGGGCAAGGTTTAGAGTAGATGTACGAGGCAAGTTTTTTACGCAGAGGGTAGTGGGTGCCTGGAACTCGCTACCGGAGGAGGTAGTGGAAGCAGGGACGATAGGGACATTTAAGGGGCATCTTGACAAATATATGAATAGGATGGGAATAGAAGGATACGGACCCAGGAAGTGTAGAAGATTGTAGTTTAGTCGGGCAGCATGGTCGGCACGGGCTTGGAGGGCCGAAGGGCCTGTTCCTGTGCTGTACATTTCTTTGTTCTTTGTTGAGAGGGCGGGACTGGGAGCACGGATTGAGGTGGAGGAGGTGGTAAAGGGGATTGGGAGCATGCAGGCGGGGAAGGCCCCGGGACCGGATGGGTTAGAACAAAGAACAAAGAAATGTACAGCACAGGAACAGGCCCTTCGGCCCTCCAAGCCCGTGCCGACCATGCTGCCCGACTAAACTACAATCTTCTACACTTCCTGGGTCCGTATCCCTCTATTCCCATCCTATTCATGTATTTGTCAAGATGCCCCTTAAATGTCACTATCGTCCCTGCTTCCACCACCTCCTCCGGTAGCGAGTTCCAGGCACCCACTACCCTCTGCGTAAAAAAACTTGCCTCGTACATCTACTCTAAACCTTGCCCCTCTCACCTTAAACCTATGCTCCCTAGTAATTGACCCGTGGTTCCATGGTTCCCGGTGGAATTTTATAGGAAATACATGGACCTACTGGCCCCGCTTTTGACGAGAACCTTTAATGAGGCCAGGGAAAGGGGGAAGTTGCCCCCGACTATGTCGGAGGCGACGATATCGTTACTCTTAAAGAAGGAAAAGGACCCGCTGCAGTGCGGGTCTTACAGGCCTATTTCCCTCCTGAACGTGGATGCTAAGCTCCTGGCCAAGGTGATGGCGACAAGGATAGAGGATTGTGTCCCGGGGGTGGTCCACGAGGATCAAACTGGGTTCGTTAAGGGGAGACAGCTGAACACGAATATACGGAGGCTGCTAGGGGTGATGATGATGCCCCCGCCGGAGGGGGAGGCGGAGATAGTGGTGGCGATGGACGCTGAGAAAGCATTTGACAGAGTGGAGTGGGACTACCTATGGGAAGTGTTGAAAAGATTTGGTTTTGGAGAGGGGTTTATTGGATGTGTACAGCTGCTTTATAGGGCCCCGGTGGCAAGTGTGATCACGAACAGGCAGAGGTCCGACTACTTCCGTCTTTATAGAGGGACAAGGCAGGGGTGTCCCCTGTCTCCGTTACGGTTTGCATTGGCAATTGAGCCGCTGGCCATAGCACTGAGGGGCTCTAGGAAGTGGAGGGGAGTACTCAGGGGAGGAGAAGAACACCGGGTATCATTGTATGCAGATGATCTATTGCTGTATGTTGCGGACCCAGTGGAGGGGATGCCTGAGATAATGTGGACACTCAGGGAGTTTGGGGAATTTTCGGGGTACAAATTGAATATGGGGAAGAGTGAGTTGTTTGTGGTGCATCCGGAGGAGCAGAGCAGGGGAATAGATGATTTACCGCTGAGGAGGGTAACAAGAGATTTCCGGTACTTAGGGATCCAGATAGCCAGGAACTGGGGAACCCTACATAGGCTTAATTTAACACGATTGGTGGAACAGATGGAGAAGAATTTTAAGAGATGGGACATGGTGTCCCTGTCACTGGTGGGCAGGGTGCAGGCGGTCAAAATGGTAGTCCTCCCGAGATTTCTTTTTGTGTTCCAGTGCCTCCCGGTGATGGTTACGAGGGCTTTTTTCAAAAAAATTGAGAAGAGTGTCATGAGCTTTGTGTGGGCTGGGAAGACCCCGAGAGTGAGGAGGGGGTTTTTGCAGCGTAGCAGTGATAGGGGGGGACTGGCACTGCCGAGCTTAAGTGATTAATATTGGGCCGCCAATATCTCAATGGTGTGTAAGAGGATGGGAGAAGGGGAGGGAGCGGCTTGGAAGAGACTGGAAATGGCGTCCTGTAAAGGAACCAGCCTACAAGCATTGGCGACGGCGGCGTTGCCGTTCTCCCCAAAGAAATACACCACAAGTCCAGTGGTGGTGGCAACGCTGAAAATTTGGGGGCAGTGGAGACGGCATAAGGGAATGACAGGTGCTTCGGCGCGGTCCCCCGATAAGAAATAATCATAGGTTTGTCCCGGGGAGAATAGATGGGGGATTTAGAACATGGCAGAGAGCAGGGATTGTGCAACTGAGGGATCTGTTCCTAGACGGGACGTTTGCGAGTCTGGGAGCGCTGACGGAAAAATACAGGTTGCCCCAGGGGAATGCATTTCGGTATATGCAATTGAGGGCTTTTGTGAGGCAACAGGTGAGGGAATTTCCGCAGCTCCCAACGCAGGAGATTCAGGATGGAGTGATTTCGGGGACATGGGTGGGGGATGGTAGGGTGTCAGATATATACAGGGAAATGAGAGACGAGGGGGAGATCATGGTGGATGAGCTGAAGGGAAAATGGGAAGAAGAGCTGGGGGAAGAGATCGAAGAGGGGCTGTGGGCAGATGCTCTACGCAGGGTAAACTCTTCATCCTCGTGTGCCAGGCTTAGCCTGATATAATTCAAGGTCTTGCACAGGGCGAACATAACCGGAGCAAGGCTCAGTAAATTTTTCGGGGTAGAGGATAGGTGCGGGAGATGCGCGAGAAGCCCAGCGAACCACACCCACATGTTTTGGTCATGCTCGGCACTGCATGGGTTCTGGGTGGGGGTGGCAAATGTGCTTTCGAAGGTGGTGGGGGTCCGGGTCGAGCCAAGCTGGGGGTTGGCTATATTCGGGGTTGCAGAAGAGCCGGGAGTGCAGGAAGCGAGAGAGGCTGATGTTTTGGCCTTTGCGTCCCTAGTAGCCCAGCGAAGGATATTGTTAATGTGGAAGGAAGCTAAACCCCCGGGCGTGGAGGCCTGGATAAACAACATGGCAGGGTTTATAAAACTGGAACGGATAAAGTTCGCACTAAGAGGTTCGGCTCAAGGGTTCACCAGGCGGTGGCAACCGTTCATTGACTATCTCGCAGAACGATAAAGGAACTGGGAAAGTAGCAGCAGCAGCAACCCAGGGGGGGGGGGGGGCTCGGGTGGGTCCTCAGGGGTGTTTTTGTATGGATATTTTTACTTGGATATGTATATTGGCTTGTTTGACTTTATTATTTGGGAGAGTTAATATTTTGTTATGGCATTTGCCATTTAGTTTATATATTATTTATTTATTTGTAAAAAACGGTCACTATTATTTTTATTGTTTTATTGTTGTAAAAGGGAAAAATCTTTGTACTGTTTTGTTTGGCCGGAAAAAATTTGAATAAAATATATATATTTTTTAAAGTTTAAAAAAGGGAGTCAGGGGCCAAGTTGGCAGCGGGCAGAGTTGGGGGGGGGGGGGGGGGGGGAAGGTGTGTAAGGATGATTTGCTGTTGCTGAAGTTGTTTTTTGTGTTTCTTTTCATTTTTGTTATGTATACATTTGAAAATGCCTCCAATAAAATGATTTTCAACAAAAATATACTAAAGGAAGCAAACTCAGGAACAAATTATAAGGGGCTGCTCCTGACAAGGGCACTGCCCAGACAAAACAAAGAGCAATGAAAACTTACAGAACAACAATCAAAATGTGATTAAAGAGGTCAATAAAGCACCCCAACATCCGCAGTGCCCGCAGGCACGGAAGGCCTCAATGATGCCCGTGGATACCATCTGCTCCCTCTCCAGGGACACCCGGCTGCGAACATAGCCACGGAAGAGGGGCAGACAGCCTGGTCGGACGACCCCTTTGGTTGCCTGCTACCTGGACGTTAAAGCCGAATTTCGTCAGGCCCAGGAGCAGGTTCACGAGGAGGTCCATAAGACATAGGAGCAGAATTGGGCCACTCGGCCCATCGAGTCTGCTCCATCATTCAATCACAGCTGACATTTTTCTCATCCTCATTATCCTGCCTTCTCCCCATAACCCCTGATTTCCTTATTAATCAAGAACCTATCTATCTCTATCTTAAAGACGCTCAGTGATATACATAAACATATGGGAAAGTCGGTATGTGCGGGAGGAACCCTTTGTACAAAGTTCTGTATTATGTTGAATTGATATGTTTATGTCTTGCTATGCGACTTTTCTTTTCTTTTTTTTGTTACGGGTGGCGGGGGGTGTTGAATGGTTGAAAATTTTTATTGAAAAATTCTGAATAAACATATTTGAAAAAAAAAAAAAAGACGCTCAGTGATTTGGCCTCCACAGCCTTCTGCGACAAAGTGTTCCCCAGATTCACTACCCACTGGCTGAAGAAATTCCTCCTCATTTCAGTTTTAAAGGATCGTCCCTTTAGTCTGAGATTGTGCCCTCAGGTTCTAGTTTTTCCTACAAGTGGAAACATCCGCTCCACGTCCACTCTATCCAGGCCTCGCAGTATCCTGTAAGTTTCAATAAGATCCCCCTCATACTTCTAAACTCCAACGAGTACAGACCCAGAATCCTCAACCTCTCCTCATACGACAAGCTCTTCATTCCAGGGATCCACGGTTGCCCATGACCTCCCCGAAATATGAACTTCTCCATTAAGGAGGCGGTTCTTCCCTTGAACAATCATAGAATTTAGTGCAGAAAGAGGCCATTTGGCCCATCGAGTCTGCACTGGCCCTTGGAAAGAGCACCCTACCCAAGCCCATGCCTCCAACCTATCCCCTCACCTCCACCTCCAACAAGGGGGAGGACCCAGCTGTAGAATATCCCCAGTCTGGGTGCAGGTCAAGGAAGGAGACCGTTAGTGGAGTGGAGGAGTTTTGGAATTGTATGTGGGCGAAATGGTAGCACAGTGGTTAGCACTGTTGCCTCACAGCTCCAGGGTCCCAGGTTTGATTCCCGGCTTGGGTCACTCTGTGCGGAGTCTGCATATTCTCAGTGTCTGCGTGGGTTTCCTCCGGGTGCTCCGGTTTCCTCCCACAAGTCCCGAAAGACGTGCTTGTTAGGTAAATTGGACAATCTGAATTCTCCGTCTGTGTACCCGAACAGGCAGCGGAGTATGGCGACTAGGAGATTTTCACTGTAACTTCATTGCAGTGTTAATGCAAGCCTACTTGTGACAAATGTTATTATTTATTATTGCAATAAACCTTGTTTGTTAATATCTACTGTCCTCTGTGCACACTCCAAACTAATTCAGATCTCATATTTAGAACAGACAGATGGGGCTGGTGCCATTAAAGAGAGTGGCTGGGGCGGAGAGTGGCACACTGGGCGCTGGCACAGAGAGCGGCACACTGGGCGCTAGCACAGAGAGCGGCACACTGGGCGCTAGCACAGAGAGCGGCACACTGGGCGCTAGCACAGAGAGCGGCACACTGGGCGCTAGCACAGAGAGCGGCACACTGGGCGCTAGCACAGAGAGCGGCACACTGGGCGCTAGCACAGAGAGCGGCACACTGGGCGCTAGCACAGAGAGCGGCACACTGGGCGCTAGCACAGAGAGCGGCACACTGGGCGCTGGCACAGTGGACGCTGGCACAGAGAGCGGCACAGTGGACGCTGGCACAGAGAGCGGCACACTGGGCGCTGGCACAGAGAGCGGCACACTGGGCGCTAGCACAGAGAGCGGCACACTGGGCGCTAGCACAGAGAGCGGCACACTGGGCGCTAGCACAGAGAGCGGCACACTGGGCGCTGGCACAGAGAGCGGCACACTGGACGCTGGCACAGTGGACGCTGGCACAGAGAGCGGCACAGTGGACGCTGGCACAGAGAGTGGCACACTGGGCGCTGGCACAGAGAGCGGCACACTGGGCGCTGGCACAGAGAGCGGCACACTGGGCGCTGGCACAGAGAGCGGCACACTGGGCACTGGCACAGAGAGCGGCACACTGGGCACTGGCACAGAGAGCGGCACACTGGGCGCTGGCACAGAGCAGCACACAGCACTGGCACAGAGAGCAGCACACTGGGCGCTGGCACAGAGAGCAGCACACTGGGCCCTGGCACAGAGAGCAGCACACTGGGCCCTGGCACAGAGAACAGCACACTGGGCGCTGGCACAGAGAACAGCACACTGGGCGCTGGCACAGAGAACAGCACACTGGGCGCTGGCACAGAGAGCAGCACACTGGGCGCTGGCACAGAGAGCAGCACACTGGGCGCTGGCACAGAGAGCAGCACACTGGGCGCTGGCACAGAGAGCAGCACACTGGGCGCTGGCACAGAGAGCAGCACACTGGGCGCTGGCACAGAGAGCAGCACACTGGGCGCTGGCACAGAGAGCAGCACACTGGGCGCTGGCACAGAGAGCAGCACACTGGGCGCTGGCACAGAGAGCAGCACACTGGGCGCTGGCACAGAGAGCAGCACACTGGGCGCTGGCACAGAGAGCAGCACACTGGGCGCTGGCACAGAGAGCAGCACACTGGGCGCTGGCACAGAGAGCAGCACACTGGGCGCTGGCACAGAGAGCAGCACACTGGGCGCTGGCACAGAGAGCAGCACACTGGGCGCTGGCACAGAGAGCAGCACACTGGGCGCTGGCACAGAGAGCAGCACACTGGGCGCTGGCACAGAGAGCAGCACACTGGGCGCTGGCACAGAGAGCAGCACACTGGGCGCTGGCACAGAGAGCAGCACACTGGGCGCTGGCACAGAGAGCAGCACACTGGGCGCTGGCACAGAGAGCAGCACACTGGGCGCTGGCACAGAGAGCAGCACACTGGGCGCTGGCACAGAGAGCAGCACACTGGGCGCTGGCACAGAGAGCAGCACACTGGGCGCTGGCACAGAGAGCAGCACACTGGGCGCTGGCACAGAGAGCAGCACACTGGGCGCTGGCACAGAGAGCAGCACACTGGGCGCTGGCACAGAGAGCAGCACACTGGGCGCTGGCACAGAGAGCAGCACACTGGGCGCTGGCACAGAGAGCGGCACACTGGGCGCTGGCACAGAGAGCGGCACACTGGGCGCTGGCACAGAGAGCGGCACACTGGGCGCTGGCACAGAGAGCGGCACACTGGGCGCTGGCACAGAGAGCGGCACACTGGGCGCTGGCACAGAGAGCGGCACACTGGGCGCTGGCACAGAGAGCAGCACACTGGGCGCTGGCACAGAGAGCAGCACACTGGGCGCTGGCACAGAGAGCAGCACACTGGGCGCTGGCACAGAGAGCAGCACACTGGGCGCTGGCACAGAGAGCAGCACACTGGGCGCTGGCACAGTGGACGCTGGCACAGAGAGCGGCACAGTGGACGCTGGCACAGAGAGCGGCACACTGGGCGCTGGCACAGAGAGCGGCACACTGGGCGCTAGCACAGAGAGCGGCACACTGGGCGCTAGCACAGAGAGCGGCACACTGGGCGCTAGCACAGAGAGCGGCACACTGGACGCTGGCACAGTGGACGCTGGCACAGAGAGCGGCACAGTGGACGCTGGCACAGAGAGTGGCACACTGGGCGCTGGCACAGAGAGCGGCACACTGGGCGCTGGCACAGAGAGCGGCACACTGGGCACTGGCACAGAGAGCGGCACACTGGGCACTGGCACAGAGAACGGCACACTGGGCGCTGGCACAGAGAGGGGCACACTGGGCGCTGGCACAGAGCAGCACACAGCACTGGCACAGAGAGCAGCACACTGGGCGCTGGCACAGAGAGCAGCACACTGGGCCCTGGCACAGAGAACAGCACACTGGGCACTGGCACAGAGAACAGCACACTGGGCACTGGCACAGAGAGCAGCAAACTGGGCGCTGGCACAGAGAGCAGCACACTGGGCGCTGGCACAGAGAGCAGCACACTGGGCGCTGGCACAGAGAGCAGCACACTGGGCGCTGGCACAGAGAGCAGCACACTGGGCGCTGGCACAGAGAGCAGCACACTGGGCGCTGGCACAGAGAGCAGCACACTGGGCGCTGGCACAGAGAGCAGCACACTGGGCGCTGGCACAGAGAGCAGCACACTGGGCGCTGGCACAGAGAGCAGCACACTGGGCGCTGGCACAGAGAGCAGCACACTGGGCGCTGGCACAGAGAGCAGCACACTGGGCGCTGGCACAGAGAGCAGCACACTGGGCGCTGGCACAGAGAGCAGCACACTGGGCGCTGGCACAGAGAGCAGCACACTGGGCGCTGGCACAGAGAGCAGCACACTGGGCGCTGGCACAGAGAGCAGCACACTGGGCGCTGGCACAGAGAGCAGCACACTGGGCGCTGGCACAGAGAGCAGCACACTGGGCGCTGGCACAGAGAGCAGCACACTGGGCGCTGGCACAGAGAGCAGCACACTGGGCGCTGGCACAGAGAGCAGCACACTGGGCGCTGGCACAGAGAGCAGCACACTGGGCGCTGGCACAGAGAGCAGCACACTGGGCGCTGGCACAGAGAGCAGCACACTGGGCGCTGGCACAGAGAGCAGCACACTGGGCGCTGGCACAGAGAGCAGCACACTGGGCGCTGGCACAGAGAGCAGCACACTGGGCGCTGGCACAGAGAGCAGCACACTGGGCGCTGGCACAGAGAGCAGCACACTGGGCGCTGGCACAGAGAGCAGCACACTGGGCGCTGGCACAGAGAGCAGCACACTGGGCGCTGGCACAGAGAGCAGCACACTGGGCGCTGGCACAGAGAGCAGCACACTGGGCGCTGGCACAGAGAGCAGCACACTGGGCGCTGGCACAGAGAGCAGCACACTGGGCGCTGGCACAGAGAGCAGCACACTGGGCGCTGGCACAGAGAGCAGCACACTGGGCGCTGGCACAGAGAGCAGCACACTGGGCGCTGGCACAGAGAGCAGCACACTGGGCGCTGGCACAGAGAGCAGCACACTGGGCGCTGGCACAGAGAGCAGCACACTGGGCGCTGGCACAGAGAGCAGCACACTGGGCGCTGGCACAGAGAGCAGCACACTGGGCGCTGGCACAGAGAGCAGCACACTGGGCGCTGGCACAGAGAGCAGCACACTGGGCGCTGGCACAGAGAGCAGCACACTGGGCGCTGGCACAGAGAGCAGCACACTGGGCGCTGGCACAGAGAGCAGCACACTGGGCGCTGGCACAGAGAGCAGCACACTGGGCGCTGGCACAGAGAGCAGCACACTGGGCGCTGGCACAGAGAGCAGCACACTGGGCGCTGGCACAGAGAGCAGCACACTGGGCGCTGGCACAGAGAGCAGCACACTGGGCGCTGGCACAGAGAGCAGCACACTGGGCGCTGGCACAGAGAGCAGCACACTGGGCGCTGGCACAGAGAGCAGCACACTGGGCGCTGGCACAGAGAGCAGCACACTGGGCGCTGGCACAGAGAGCAGCACACTGGGCGCTGGCACAGAGAGCAGCACACTGGGCGCTGGCACAGAGAGCAGCACACTGGGCGCTGGCACAGAGAGCAGCACACTGGGCGCTGGCACAGAGAGCAGCACACTGGGCACTGGCACAGAGAGCGGCACACTGGACAGGGCTAAACGCCCCAGGCCCAGTTTGGATGGGGTGGAGGAAGCAAGCCCCGCCCGAGCCCCTCCCCGCCCCTCCCCGCCCCTCACCTCACCTCACCTCACCTCCAGTCCGCTCAGGCACACGGCTACCTCCTGTCAGAGTGTCGAGCAGGCCCCGGGCTGCACAGTTGGAACCCCCAGCGCGCGTGCGCGAGACCGCAGCCGTTTGTTTTGAAGCGCCGCGAGCGACCAACGGACGTCCGCCCCGCGGAAGCTGATTGGCTGCCGGGGCTGGCGCGAACCCCTCCCCCTGCCCCCCCAAGAGGCGGGGCTCCGCGGCCCGCCAACAACAACAACTGGCGGGATTGTCAGGCTTCCCGCTTTAGCACCACAAACAGTGGCAGGCCGCTCGGCCCGTCTAACCTGCGCCGCCATTCGCGGCCGCTCAGACATGACGAAGTAGGGTCGAAAGGGGGAAGAACAGGTAAGGACGCGAAACCAATGGCTTCTTATTTCAATGCACGTAGCACTCAGCCCAAAATAAAGGCACGAATTAAGATGAAAGCAAATTATCGGGAATGCTGGAACCAAACAATGGCAGCAGGACTGACAGGTTAAAGGTGGGAGCTAAACATTCTAGGGTATGTGACCTTGGCAGGAAGGAGGGTGGTGGGGCTGGGCAGGGTAGTGGCAAATGGAATTCGGGTGACACTCTTTGGGAAGACCAACAAGGCAAGGGAGTACACAATGAACGGTAGGACGCTAGTGGGATCTTGGGGTGCAGGACATAGATCCCTGAAGACAGCAGGAGAGGTGGTTAAGGTATATGAGGGGGTGGAAGGGAGGAGGAGAAAGAGGAAAGCTGGAAAGTCCCAAAAAGGGAACAATGTGGGTGCGAGGGGGGTAACCCACCCCGATCACAAGGCAGTTTACCCCCCCCCCAATCACAAGGCAACCAAAGTCAACGGGAGGGGTGGGGAGGACACAAGAGGGGAGGGGACAGAAGCGACCACAGGCCGAGCCTGAGGGTGGCAAAATATACATAAAGTAAATTAAAGGAAGGACAGGATAAACCTTTCTGTATAATGCAATAAACTAACACGGCAAAAAATGTATATAACTGTTGATAATTGTGGAAAATGGCAATAAAAAGATTTTCCAAAAAAAAGAATGCATATGGGATACATGCATTTATTAGTCGGGGCACAGAATAAAGTAAGAAATCTTATAACACCAGATTAAAGTCCAACAGGTTAGGGCAGCACGGTGGTGCAGTGGTTAGCACTGCTGCCTCAAGACGCTGAGGTCCCAGGTTCGATCCCGGCTCTGGGTAACTTGTCAGTGTGTAGTTTGCGCATTCTCCCCATGTCTGCGTGGGTCTCGCCTCCACAACCCAAAAATGTGCAGGGTAGGTGGATTGGTCACACTTAAATTGCTCCTTAATTGGAAGAAATTAATTGGGTAACTTTAAACTTTTTTAAAAAGAGTCCATCAGCCTTTATTTGGAATCACGAGCTTTAGGAGCATAGCTCCTTCATCAGGTGACTCACAATACTCCGGAGCTATACCCCGAAAGCTTGTGATTCCACATAAACCTGTTGGGCTTTAACCTGGTGTTGTAAGACCCCTTACTGTGCCCACCCCAGTCCAACGCCGGCATCTCCACACCAGAATATCAGAGCAGGGAGGTTATGATGGAGCTGTATAAAACGTTGGTTAGGCCACAGCTAGAGCTCTGCGTGCAGATCTGGTCTGTAGGAAGGATGTGATTGCACTAGAGAGGATGCCGAGGACAGTCGCCAGAATGTTGCCTGGCTGGAGAGTCTCACCTATCGAGAGAGACTGGGATAGCCTGGGGTTCTTTTCCTTAGAGCAGAGAAAGCTGGCGATCAGGGACAAAAACGGGATTCTGGACAACTCCAGTTAGGAAACGTACAAAGTGAACCCAAAAATGTCACTATTTGGGAAACCTTTTTTTAAATTTAGAGTACCCAATTCTTTTTTTTCCAATTATGGGGCAATCTAGTATGGCCAATCCACCTAGCCTGCACATTTTTGGATCTGGGGGTGAGACCCACGCAAACACGGGGAGAATGTGCAAACTCCACATGGACAGTGATCCGGGGCTGGGTTCAAACCCGGGTCCTCGATGCCGTGAGGCAGCAGTGCTAACCACTGTGCCAGCGTACTGCCCTAACTATTTGAGAAAGTCGAGCAGTATGATGTGAGGGTGGAGGATAGTCCCCAGTACACCAAAAGAATGCGCTATTTCTTAGATGCGAATGGCATAGAAGGTGACGACCGACAAAAGATCCTTTTGACCGCTTGAGGAGCGCAACGTTCAGAATCACTAAGAGTTTGTCTTATCCAGCAGCCCCGGACTCAAACATAGAATGAACTGGTAGAATTAGTGGCAAACTACTACAGACCGAAACCATCAGTAATTCTCCAGTGCTACAGGTTTAATACAGCCCTAAGTATCCCGTAGAAAGCACCTTCACACCCCACCCACCACGTGTTCACCACTTAGCCATGGCACACAAGGATATGGCAAAACCCCAGAAATGTTAGGGACGTTTCCCCAGACGACTTTGGGGAACATTCCCAAGAGTACTATATACACGGGCCACGTGTAGTACCCTGGTCTGCAGACCACGGGTTGGGAACCACTGATCGAGATGAAACCAGTACAATAGATTCAATGGTGTGTCAAATAAAACTGTAGATACAGTAAGTGAGAGTATCGACAGCTTTTTTTTTAGTGGAGTAATAGAATGGAGAGCTTATGACAAGAACAGAAAATGAAGAGGGTTAAAATGTATGATTTGAAAAGGATTGAGTTTGGTCATGGAAGTGACTAATCTGGGGATCTTCAGGAAGCGATGGCAGCAAATTCTGGAAATAGCAAGTATATGCTGTAAATGACCACGGTAGCAAAGTAATTGCAGGCATAACATCAAAACTCTTAATGACAGTAAATGCTTTCCAGAGTGCATGTGCTTATCTGAAGGACAGTATTTACCACAGGAATTCATTAAGGCAAATACATTTCTTTGAAAGGGCAGCATGGTAGCACAAGTGATTAGCACTGTGGCTTCACAGCGCCAGGTGTTGCTCGTTTTAGCCTTAGTTTATTTGCTCTAATTCTGTCACCTTTACTCTTGAGTCGCCAGGTATCTTTCTGATACCGCCACGTGGTTCAAGTCCGTGTAATGATTAATAATCCAACACACCGCTGAGTAAGAGTTAAATCAACGCTCATTTATTATATACAGCAATTAATACTTCTACAATAATTCTACTTCTAAACTATTACCTACCACTAACAGGCCAATACTTAACTTTGGAAATGGCCCACCAGGTCAGGGAAACGAATGGCCTTTCGAATGGGTTCTGAGTCTGCGGGATTCAAAAGCTGGTACAGGTCGACAGTCAGGAGTGTCTATCTGGTAGCGATCGTTGGAGTAAAACTTACACTTTCTTTCAGCAAGGGTCTCGAAGGGTGCAGAGCGGAGAAGAAGAAGGGTCGAGTTGAACTTGGCCCCTATTCTTATAGTCCCCAGGGGCGGGCGGGCCTTGTACCTGGTTCCAAGTGATTGAACTTGGTCCCAATCACTTGGTTCGATATTCTCCAATACTGGAGCGATTCCTTGATCGAGGGATGGTCGTTTGCCTTTCTTTGTGTCAGCTCCTGCTGGCGCCGAAAGGTCTGGGTCGGCTTTGAGTTGCTAATTGTTCAATTGTTCCCGGGGACGGCTGATTAATATGCAGATGGCTGGGGTGTTGTGATGTTGATGGCTGCAGGTATCAGTTTGGTCTGGCTTCTCCAGAGACGAATACACTGTTTTACCTGCAGCTGTCTGTTTGAGTCCTGTTGGCTGATTTTCCCATCAGCCTCTTCCGTTCGCCATTTTAAATCGGGGTTTGGCCATTCTAATCGGGAGTCAGCCATTTTACATGGCTACACAGGGTCCCAGGTTCAATTCCCTGCTGTGTCACTGTCTGTGCGGAGTCTGCACATTCTCCCCGTGTCGGCGTGGGTTTCCTCCGGGTGCTTTGGTTTCCTCCCACAGTCCAAAGACGTGCAGGTTAGGTGGATTGGCCGTAATAAATTGCCCTTAGTGGCCAAAAATAAAAGGTGAGGAGGGGTTGTTGGGTTACGGGGATAGGGTGGAAGTAAGGGCTTAAGTGGGTCGGTGCAGACTCGATGGGCCGAATGGCCTCCTTCTGCACTATGTTCTATGTAGTAGGTTACTGTTTAGCTTTTTATCACTCTACATTAACTTATAGGATCAATTGTTTGTGATTATGTTTTGTCAGGAAAGTTTAGCCATGTGGGTGAGAATTCAGTATCAGCAGATGGAGTGGGTCAAGCCAAGAAGTGTGAAAAAACAAGGTATTTTGCTGGGAAATTATGCCAGGAAAATAACTGAGAACTAAGCAAATGTGACAGTCATTTCTGCTTGTACAGTTGGCAGGCGGGAGGGGAAGGCATATGAAGAGGCAGTGGTGTAGTGGTATTGTCACTGAACTAGTAAGTAATCCAGAGACCCGGACCCTGGGTTTGAACCCCACCACGACAGGTGGTGAAATTTGAATTCAATTAAAATCTAGAATTTAAAAAGTCTAATGATGATCATGAAACCAATGTTGATTGTTGTAAAAACCCATCTGGTTCACTAATGTCCTTTAGGGAAGGAAATCTGCTGCCCTTACCTGCAATTAGGGCAACACATGCTGGCGCAGCCAGCATCGTCCACATTCCCTGAACGAATATATAAAAAAACAATAAAACTCCACGATAGGATCAATGCAAAGACACTTGAACTATATCCAAGCTAAAGATATTGTGGCTGATAAAAGGGCATAAATCACAACAGAAGGAAAAGTAAGTCGACAGCATTTCAGTATCTGTTTCCCTTTATTTTTAACATGTTCACTAACATCAATTTGTATTTTTCAGAAAACTTGCAACATAGTTCAAGGTCTGCATCCAATGACTTCCTCCATTTTATACAATTTTGTACTGTCATTAGCAAGAGCACAAGCACTCTCTGTGCGGCAATGGAATTTGAGCAGTTCAGCAAAAACATTTCTGGAAGTCGAACATACTTGTTTATTGATGCCTATTGCTGGGAAGAAGGGCTTTCCAGACCTGCCTGTTGTAGTAGAAGATGAATTGGATGAACAGTTCGTCCGAGGACGTGGTCCTGGAGGTCAAGCAACCAATAAAACCAGTAACTGTGTGGTGTTGAAGCATATTCCATCTGGGATTGTAGTGAAGGTAGCTGTTTATAAAGCAGATTTGAGGCAATTTAGATATTGAAATAGCATGCTTCTTTTGTCATGTAAGTTCAAATATTCATAAACAATGAATAAATAGGTTGTCCAAGTCATTGCGTGCATTTCCTTTTCAGTGCCATCAAACCAGATCAGTAGACCAGAACAGGAAAATAGCAAGAACAATTTTGCAAGAAAAACTTGATGTCCATTACAAAGGTGAAAACAGTGAAATTATGAAGCAAAAACAAGAACAGCAATGGAAAAAACAAGAGAAGAAAAGAAAAGCAAAAGATAATTTAGAAAGAAAAAGACAATTCAAAGATATATTAGAAGTATCTTCGGATGTCACTGAAGTGAAAAAGTAACTTGGTGATTTGGTGCATGATGTTTCTTCAGTCTGACCAGCACCAAGTACATTTGGAGTAATTATGGGAAAACTAACAATGTGTTGATTTGAAAAGTAATAAATTTCTATCCAAAATGCAGATTTAAAGCATAAACAGTATCATCTTCACTGAGGAGTTAGAAATTATGTGTTCAACTCCCACTGCTAGATTTGGGAAAATGACCAATCGGATATTTCAGTTCAGTATTAAGATTGTGTTGAGGAGTTGTCTTTTGGATGTGTGGAGTAATGGGTTAATAGTTATTTTAATGGGACCATGATGTTATTGATGTAAGCATAACACCAAGAGTCAGGTGACCAAGGGGCTCCAAGATATTTGAATCATCGACAGTCACAGAGAGGTGCCTGAAGATGGGAGGGTAGCAAATGTTGTGCCCTTGTTTAAGAATGGCTGTCGGGATAAGCCTGGGAACTACAGACTGGTGAGCCTTGCTTCTGTAGTGGGTAAGTTGTTAGAAGGTATTATGAGGGACAGGATCTACAGGCATTTAGGCCAGGTAAGGGCTAATTAGGTAACGTCAGCATGGCTTTGTAAGGGGAAAGTCATGTCTCGCGAATTTTGAGTTTTTGAAAGGGTAACCAAGAAGATGGATGAGGGCAGTGCAGTCGACGTTGTCTACATGGACTTTAGCAAGGACTTTGACAAGGTACCGCATGGTAGGTTGTTGCAAAAGATTAAATCTCAATGAATCGAGGGTGAGGTAGTCAATTGGATACAAAATTGGCTTGGCGACCGAAGAGAAAGGGTGGTTGTGGAGGGTTGTTTTTCAAACTGGAGGCCGATGACCAGCGGTGTGCCTCAGTCTGCACGTTCTCCCTGTGTCTGCTTGGGTTTCCTCCGGGCGCTCCGGTTTCCTCCCACTAGTCCAAAAGACGTGGTTGTTCAGTGAATTGGACATTCTGAATTCTCCCTCTGTGTACCCGAACAGGCGTCGGAATGTGGTGACTGGGCTTTTCACAGTAACTTCATTGCAGTGTTAATGTAAGCCTACTTGTGACAATAAAGATTATTATTAAAAACAGCTTTTCCACTGTTACCAGAGTCCTGAATCACTCTCTTATAGACAACTTCATCTCTCCACATATCTTCTCCACTAAGATATGTCACTACAGTCCATATGCTTCACCCAATGTCTATGTATTTATATTGTGTATTTATCGTATGTTCTATGTTTTTCATGTATGGAATGATAGGAGAAATCCAAGAAGGCAACAAACCATTCTGGTTTATAGTGTCGGAAGTCCATGGTAACAGAACCGAATTTAAACCAAACAGCAGAGCAGTAGTCACACACAGTCTTAGCGGACAAATTGGACTGGCTTCACAATGGGCTTAAGGAAATAAAAATATAACCATCTAACAAGGGCCAAGAGTCAGATATCAAGGATCAACTTTTAGGCTGAAGATAAAGTAATTAATGAAACTCGTTATATCTCAGAACCAGCAAAGGTCTCTGCTCAGCAGGACGGTGTGTCTAAGCCTTGGTCTTCTACAGAAGGCCGATGAGGTATCAGTAGAGGAGAGCAAAGCAATATTCACGACTCAATTTCCAAAGTTGGGTAGAGGACTGACAGACTTTGAAACAGCAATAACACCTGAACAAAGATAATTGCAGCACAGGAACAGGCCCTTCAGCCCTCCAAGCCTGCGCCGACCATGCTGCCCGTCTGAACCCCCTACCATTGGAAAAAAATGAATCGGGTACTCTAAATTTATTTTTTAAATAAATAAATTGCACTTTTTTTGTACTGGGGTAAATTTGCTATCTGATCAATCTATTACGCAATTTTTAAAAAAAATTATTTTTTATTTTATAAATTTAGCAGAGGCAGACAGCTTGGCATTACCGAACCAGCTGCACTATTATTGGGCAGCGAATCTGGAGAAAGTGAGGGGGTGGTGGGAACGAGAGGGGTTAGGATGGAGGAAGAGTCCATTGTGGTCATCCTAACTTGAAGGTGGTTTGTGGAGGAGCATTGTCAAGTGACACTTAAACCCGAAACACTTCTTCAGTGTTTCCCTCCCTACCCCCTCTAACCAAAAAAAAACGCTGTAAAGATCAAGAGGAAGGCTCAAGGTCAGGTAGAAGTAGAAAGAAGTTGAACCGTGACGCCACAGCCTGCAGGTAAGGGATTGGCTGGTGACTGGTAAGTAGTTTTTCTTTTATTTCCCCTCAGGTGTTGCTGAGTGAGTGCTTGCTGAGAAGGGGAGTGAATAACAGGTAAGCTTTTTTTTAATCTAGAGGGGATGGCAGGGAAGGTAGTGAAATGTTCCTCCTGCAGAATGTTTGAGGTGAGGGACGCCGACTGTGCCTGCTGATTTCATCTGTGGGAAGTGCACCCATCTCCAGCTCCTCAGAAACCGCGTTAGGGAACTGGAGCTGGATGATCATTCGGGAGGCAGAGGTGGTCATAGATTGAAGCTTCAGGGATGTAGTTACTCCGAAGAATAAAGATAGATGGGTGATGGTGAGAGGGGCTGGGAGGAAGCAGTCAGTACAGGGATCCCCTGTGGTCGTTCCCCTTAGTAACAAGTATACCGCTTTGGATACTGTTGGGGGGGGGGGGGGAGACTTACCAGGGGTAAGCCATGGGGTGCAGGTCTCTGGCACAGAGTCTGTCCCTGTTGCTCAGAAGGGGAGAGGAGTAGAGCATTAGTCATTGGAGACTCCATAGTTTAGGGGGATAGATAGGAGATTCTGTGGGAATGAGAGAGACTCGCGGTTGGTGTGTTGCCTCCCAGGTGCCAGGGTGCGTGATGTCTCTGATCGTGTTTTTGGGATCCTTGAGGGGGAGCAGCCCCAAGTCGTGGTCCACATAGGTACCAACGACATAGGTAGGAAAAGGGATAGGGATGTAAGGCAGGAATTCAGGGAGCTAGGGTGGAAACTTAGATCTAGGACAAACAGAGTTATTATATCTGGGTTGTTACCTGTGCCACGTGATAGCGAGACGAGGAATAGGGAGAGAGGAGTTGAACACGTGGCTACAGGGATGGTGCAGGAGGGAGGGTTTCAGACTTCTGGATAATTGGGGCTCATTCTGGGGCCGGTGGGACCTCTACAAACGGGATGGTCTACACCTGGACACGAGGGGTACCAATATCCTGGGGGGGGGAAATTTGCTAATGCTCTTCGGGAGGGTTTAAACTAGTTCAGCAGGGGCTTGGGAACCTGAATTGTAGCTCCAGTATACAGGAGGTTCAGAGTAGTGAGGTCATGAGAAAGGTTTTAAAGTTGCAGGAGTGTACCGGCAGGCAGGAAGGTGGTTTAAAGTGTGTCTTCTTCAATGCCAGGAGCATCCGGAATAAGGTGGGTGAACTTGCAGCATGGGTTGGTACCTGGGACTTCGATGTTGTGGCCATTTTGGAGACATGGATAGAGCAGGGACAGGAATGGTTGTTGCAGGTGCTGGGGTTTAGATATTTCAGTATGCTCAGGGAAGGTGGTAAAAGAGGGGGAGGGGTGGCATTGTTAGTCAAGGACAGTATTACGGTGGCAGAAAGGTCGTTTGATGAGGACTCGTCGATTGAGGTAGTATGGGCTGAGGTTAGAAACAGGAAAGGAGAGGTCACCCTGTTAGGGGTTTTCTATAGGCCTCCGAAAAATTCCAGAGATGTAGAGGAAAGGATTGCAAAGATGATTCTGGATAGGAGCGAAAGCAACAGGGTAGTTGTTATGGGGGACTTTAACTTTCCAAATATTGACTGGAAACGCTATAGTTCGAGTACTTTGGTCAAAAACGAACCCATCTAATGTGTGCAGGAGGGTTTCCTGACACAGTATGTAGATAGGCCAACGAGAGGCGAGGCCGTCTTGGATTTGGTACTGAGTAATGAACCAGGACAGGTGTTAGATTTGGAGGTAGATGAGCACTTTGGTGATAGTGACCACAATTCGATTACGTTTACTTTAGTGATGGAAAGGGATAGGTATATACCGCAGGGCAAGAGTTATATCTGGGGGAAAGGCAATTATGATGCGATGAGGCAAGACTTAGGATGCATCAGATGGAGAGGAAAACTGCAGGGGATGGGCACAATGGAAATGTGGTGCTTGTTCAAGGAACAGCGACTGCGTGTCCTTGATAAGTATGTACCTGTCAGGCAGGGAGGAAGTGGTCGAGCAAGGGAACCGTGGTTTACTAAGGCAGTCGAAACACTTGTCAAGAGGAAGAAGGAGGCTTATGTAAAGATGAGACATGAAGGTTCAGTAAGGGCGCTCGAGAGTTACAAGTTAGCTAGGAAGGACCTAAAGAGAGAGGTATGAAGAGCCAGGAGGGGACATGAGAAGTCTTTGGCAGGTAGGATCAAGGATAACCCTAAAGCTTTCTATAGATATGTCAGGAATAAAAGAATGACGAGGGTAAGAGTAGGGCCAGTCAAGGACAGTAGTGGGAAATTGTGCTTGGAGTCCGAGGAGATAGGAGAGGTGCTAAATTAATATTTTTCGTCAGTATTCACACAGGAAAAAGGCAATGTTGTCGAGGAGAATACTGAGATTCAGGCTACTAGACTAGAAGGGCTTGAGGTTCATAAGGAGGAGGTGTTAACAATTCTGGAAAGGGTGAAAATAGATAAGTCCCCTTGGCAGGATGGGATTTATCCTAGGATTCTCTGGGGAGGAGATTGCTGAGCCTATGGCTTTGATCTTTAAGTCATCTTTGTCAACAGGAATAGTGCCAGAAGACTGGAGGATAGCAAATGTTGTACCCTTGTTCAAGAAGGGGAGTAGAGACAACCCCAGTAACTGTAGACCAGTGAGCCTTCTGTTGTGGGCAAAATCGTGGAAAGGTTTATAAGAGATAGGGTGTATAATCATCTGGAAAGGAATAATTTGATTAGACATAGTCAACACGGTTTCGTGAAGGGTAAGTCGTGCCTCACAAACCTTATTGATTTCTTTGAGAAGGTGACCAAACAGGTGGATGAGGGTAAAGCAGTTGATGTGGTGTATATGGATTTCAGTAAAGCGTTTGATAAGGTTCCCCACGGTAGGCTACTGCAGAAAATACGGAGGCATGGGATTCAGGGGGATTTAGCAGTTTGGATCAGAAATTGGCTAGCTGAAGAGGACAAAGGGTGGTGGTTGATGGGAAATGTTCAGACTGGAGTCCAGTTACTAGTGGTGTACCACAAGGATCTGTTTTGGGGCCACTGCTGTTTGTCATTTTTATAAATGACCTGGAGGAGGGCGTAGAAGGATGGGTAAGAAATTTGCAGACGATACTAAAGTCGGTGGTGTTGTCGATAGTGTGGAAGGATGTAGCAGGTTACAGAGGGATATAGATAAGCTGCAGAGCTGGGCTGAGAGGTGGCAAATGGAGTTTAATGTAGAGAAGTGTGAGGTGATTCACTTTGGAAGGAATAACAGGAATGCGGAATATTTGGCTAATGGTAAAGTTCTTGAAAGTGTGGATGAGCAGAGGGATCTAGGTGTCCATGTACATAGATCCCTGAAAGTTGCCACCCAGGTTGATAGGGTTGTGAAGAAGGCCTATGGAGTGTTGGCCTTTATTGGTAGAGGGATTGAGTTCCGGAGTCGGGAGGTCATGTTGCAGCTGTACAGAACTCTGGTACGGCCACATTTGGAGTATTGCGTACAGTTCTGGTCACCGCATTATAGGAAGGACGTGGAGGCTTTGGAGCGGGTGCAGAGGAGATTTACCAGGATGTTGCCTGGTATGGAGGGAAAATCTTATGAGGAAAGGCTGATGGACTTGAGGTTGTTTTCGTTGGAGAGAAGAGGGTTAAGAGGAGACTTAATAGAGGCATACAAAATGATCAGGGGGTTGGATAGGGTGGACAGTGAGAGCCTTCTCCCGCGGATGGATATGGCTGGCACGAGGGGACATAACTTTAAACTGAGGGGTAATAGATATAGGACAGAGGTCAGAGGTAGGTTCTTTACGCAAAGAGTAGTGAGGCCGTGGAATGCCCTACCTGCCACAGTAGTGAACTCGCCAACATTGAGGGCATTTAAAAGTTTATTGGATAAACATATGGATGATAATGGCATAGTGTAGGTTAGATGGCTTTTGTTTCGGTGCAACATCGTGGGCCGAAGGGCCTGTACTGCGCTGTATTGTTCTATGTTCTATGACACTAAAGTCGGTGGAGTTGTGGACAGTGCGGAAGGATGTTACAAGTTGCAGAGGGACATAGATAAGCTGCAGCGCTGGGCTGAGAGGTGGCAAATGGAGTTTAATGCAGAAAAGTGTGAGGTGATTCATTTTGGAAGGAATAACAGGAAGACAGAGTACTACGCTAATGGTAAGATTCTTGGCAGTGTGGATGAGCAGAGAGATCTCGGTGTCCATGTACATAGATCCCTGAAAGTTGCCACCCAGGTTGAGAGGGTTGTTAAGAAGGCGTACGGTGTGTTAGCTTTTATTGGTAGAGGGATTGAGTTTCGGAGCCATGAGGCCATGTTGCAGCTGTACAAAACTCTGGTGCGGCCGCATTTGGAGTATTGCGTGCAATTCTGATCACCGCATAATAGGAAGGATGTGGAAGCATTGGAAAGGGTGCAGAGGAGATTTACCAGAATGTTGCCTGGTATGGAGGGAAGATCTTATGAGGGAAGGCTGAGGGACTTGAGGCTGTTTTTGTTAAAGAGAAGAAGGTTAAGAGGTGACTTAATTGAGGCATACAAGATGATCAGAGAATTGGATAGGTTGGACAGTGGGAGCCTTTTTCCTCGGATGGTGATGTCTAGCACGAGGGGACATCGCTTTAAATTGAGGGGAGACAGATATAAGACAGATGTCAGAGGTAGGTTTTTTACTCAGAGAGTAGTAAGGGTGTGGAATGCCCTGCCTGCAACAGTAGTGGACTCGCCAACACTAAGGACATTCAAATGGTCATTGGATAGACATGGAGATAAGGGAATAGTGGAGATGGGCTTTAGAGTGGTTTCACAGGTCGGCACAACATCGAGGGCCGAAGGGCCTGTAAACACGAAGACAAAGCCAGCCGCCTGCTGGCTCATCAGCTGAGAAAGCAGCAGCCATGAGGGAAATAGCACAGATTAGGGACAGCAAAGGCAACCTAGTAGTGGTGCCAGAAAAGGTCAATGAGGCATTTGAGACCTTCTACCGGGGACTGTACACCCAGCAGGGGACTTGGGGATGAAACAGTTCCTCGATGGACTAGACATGCCAGTCGTGGGGGAAGATAGAAAACGGGGGCTGGAAGCTCCATTAGAACTGGGAGAGATTGGGTCGGCACGATGGCGCAGTGATTAGCATAGGTGTGGCGCTGAGGACCCAGGTTCGAATCCCAGCCCAGGATCACTGTCCTTGTGGAGTTTGCACATTCTGTGTCTGCGTGGGTTTCACCCCCACAACCCAAAGATGTGCAGGGTAGGTGGAATGGCCATGCCAAAATTGCCCCTTAATTGGACAAAAAAAATTAATTGGGCACTCTAAATTTAAAAAAACGAACTGTGACAGATCATGGGGAGTATCAGCTCGATGGAGTCGGGGAAGGCCCTGGGACCTACGGGTTCCCGGCAGACTTCTACAGAAAATGTTCGATAGCACTGTCCACGCACCTAGTGGAGATGTTCACAGACTTGCTGGCAAGGGGCACCCTGCTGTCTGTGAGCACAAGCCTCAATCTCGCCAAGAAAGGTCAAAGACCCTACAGAATGCGGGTCCTACAGACTCATCTCACTGCTAAAGGTGGATGCTAAAATACTGGCCAAGATCCTAGCTGGAGGTCTGTGTACCAGAGGTGGTAGCAGAAGACCAGACAGGCTTTGTCAAAGGTAGACAACTAACTGATCATCAGGCACCTGCCTAACGTGATAATGACCCCATCCAGGGAGAGAGCACCAGAGGTGATCATCTCGTTGGACGCAGAAAAGGCCTTCGACAGAGTCAAATGCAAGTACTTCAGAGGTATTGGAGTGGTTCGAGCTTGGAGCAGGGTTCACCGCCTGGGTGATACTCCTGTACAACACTCCCACGGCGAGCATGCGGGGAAATACCACCAGCTCTAAGTACTTCCAGGCTGCACACAGGCAGGGATGCCCCTTGTCCCCGCTGCTGTTTCCCCACCAGTCGAACCACTGGCGATCGCGCTCAGCGCGGCAAAGAATTGGAAGAGGATCCGGAGATGAATCAGAGAGCACAGATCTCACTCTCTGCAGATGACCTGGTCCTCTAAATCTCAGACCCACAAAGCAGCACGAAGAAATCATGATGCTCTTGAAAGAGTTTGGAGCCTCCTGGGGCTCCCGGTGAACCCGCAAGAGGCAGGGCTGGAGGAGCTGCCATTTAAACAGGCCCGAAACAAATTCCGCTACCTGGGGATCCAAATCATCACAGGGGAAGTTAAAAAAGACCTGCAGAGATGGAACACACTCCCATTCTCTCTGGCAGGGAGAGTGCAGACAATCAGGATCAACATACTGCCCTGGTTCCTCTCCCTGTTCAGATAATAATAATCTTATAATAATCTTTATTGTCACAAGTAGGCAACATTGCAATGACGTTACTGTGAAAAGCCCCTAGTCGCCACATTCCGGCACCTGTTCGGGTACACAGAGGGAGAATATAGAATGTCCAAATTACCTAACAGCCCGTCTTTCGGGACTTGTGGGAGGAAACCGGAGCACCCGGAGGAAACCCACGCAGACACGGGGAGAACGTGCAGACTCCGCACAGACAGTGACCCAGCAGGGAATCGAACCTGGGACCCTGGCGCTGTGAAGCAACAGTGCTAACCACTGTGCTACCGAGCTGCCTTGATCCATACTGGTCTACATCCTGTTGGCCCACTCCAACTCATTGGAAAAACAATCATGGTGTTTGTGTGGGGGATGCAAAATCCTCGGATCCCCAAAAAGGTCCTGCAGAGAACGAGACCCATGGGGGGGGGGGGGGGGGGGGTAGCCCTCCCAAACCTGCAACATTGCCACTGGGCAGCAACTGTGGAAAGGGTAAAGGGGTGGATAAAGGAGCCAGAAGCCGATGGGTGAGAATGGAGGATGGCTCCTGCACGGGACCTCCCTCCAGGCCCTGGCCACGGCTGTGCTCCCATCCCCACCTCTGAACACAACAGACACTCAACGAGCCCAGTGGTGATAGCAACACACCGGTCGTGGAACCAACTATGACAGCACGTCGGATTAACCAAAATGTCCGTAAAGGCCCCCACCTGCAACAACCACAGTTTTGCACCAGCCATAATGGGCGCCACCTTCAACAGGTGGAGACAGGCCAGAAGGGACGCTGACCGTTTGGGACCTATACACTGACAACAGACTGACAACACTCGAGGAACTAACTGATGCACGATCAATGACCACTAAAGCGAGGTTGTAGTCCAACTGAAGGCTTTAATAAGCTAGATGTTTCCCCCAGCAGCTCAGGTTCAGAATGAAGGCTGCTGGGGTGGCACGGGCTCTTATACCCCGCCTAGTAGGGCGGACTACCATACATCCTAACCAATAGAAAGCATACAGTTTCCACCAATGGTGCTCCAGCCTATCAGGTACCGTAATACCTATAATACCACATTCACCCCCTGTTAAAAAAAAGAGTCCGGCGGTGGTGGTGCCCTGATACTATAAACATGGCAACGTGGTAGAATTAGTTATGGAGGTACCGTAATACCTCCGCACCGTGTTTCGTAACTATTTACAATTCTGATAGCGATTCACAATTGATGATTTAAATTTACGGTTTACAGTTTACAGTTTACAATTTTAAATGAAGCAATCAGTCGATCGGGGGCCCTAGTCGTCCTCTGTGATCGTCGCAGCTTCGGCGGTGACTCTGGTGGAGGCGCGGGCGTCTGTGACTCCGGGAGCGTGGCCTCGATCTCGGTGGCTACTTAGGCACCCCTAGATGGCGCTGGTGGGGAAAACGGTTGACCTGGGAAGGGAGCGCCTGCGGGGAGCGTCGGTGGGTGGGGGGGCCTAGACGGGGCCGGCGGAAGGACCGATCCTCCTGTAAGGTGCTCCAGTGGAGGGGAGGGTGGGACTGGTGGCTGGGGTGTGCGTGGGGCTCCGGCGGGTGCCAGGTCTCGTAGAGAGACCGTATCTTGTCAGCCGTCGGGGGGTTAGCATGGATCAGAAGGACCCTCTCGACCAACGGGTCTGACTTGTGCGCCCGCACGTGTTTTCAGAGCAGGATGGGTCCGGGTGCTGCCAGCCAGGTCGGGAGCGAGGTCCCAGAGGAGGACTTCCTGGGGAAGCCAAGGAGACGTTCGTGAGGTGTGTGGTTGGTTGTGGTACAAAGCAGTGACTGGATGGAGTGGAGGGCATCCGGGAGGACATCCTGCCAGCGGGAGACTGGGAGGTTCCTGGACCGTAGGGCCAGTAGGACGGTCTTCCAGACCGTTCCGTTCTTCCTCTCTACCTGTCCGTTACCCCGGGGGTTGTAACTGGTCATCCTGCTCGAGGCGATGCCCTTGCTGAGCAGGAATTGGTGCAGTTCGTCGCTCTTAAAGCAGGACCCCCTATCACTGTGTATGTAAGTGGGGAACCCGAACAGCGTAAAGATACCATGGAGGGAGGGCCTAGATGACGGTGGTTGCGGTCATGTCGGGGCAGGGGATGGCGAATGGGAACCGGGAGTACTCATTAATCATGTTCAGGAAGTACGTGTTGCGGTCGGTGGAGGGGAGGGGGCCTTTGAAGTCCATGCTGAGGCGTTCAAAGGGGCGGGAAGCCTTTATCAGGTGCGCTTTCTCTGGCCGGTAGAAGTGCGGTTTGCACTCCGCGCAGATTTGGCAGTCCCTGGTGGCTGTCCTGACCTCCTCGATGGAGTAGGGCAGGTTGCGGGTCTTGACAAAATGGAAAAAGCGAGTGACCCCCGGGTGGCAGAGGTCCTCGTGGAGGGCTCGGAGGCGGCCCACTTGTGCTGTGGCACAGTGCCGCGGGACAGGGCATCAGGAGGCTCGTTTAGCTTCCCGGGACGGTACAAGATCTCGTAGTTGTAGGTGGAGAGTTTGATCCTCCACCGCAGGATCTTGTCATTTTTTATCTTGCCCCGCTGTGCATTATCAAACATGAAAGCAACCGACCATTGGTCAGTGAGGAGAGTGAATCTCCTGCCGGCCAGGTAATGCCTCCAATGTCGCACAGCTTCTACTATGGCCTGGGCCTCCTTTTCGACTGAGGAGTGGCGGATTTTGGAAGCATGGAGGGTACGTGAGAAGAAGGCCACTGGTCTGCCCGCTTGGTTGAGGGTGGCCGCCAGAGCTACGTCTGACGCATCACTCTCGACCTGGAAGGGGAGGGACTCGTCGATTGCGTGCATCGTGGCCTTTGCAATGTTTGCTTTGATGCGGCTGAAGGCCTGGCAGGCCTCCATCGACAGGGGGAAAGCTGTGGATTGGATCAGGGGACGTGCCTTGTCCGCATAGTTGGGGACCCACTGGGCATAGTAACTGAAAAACCCTAGGCCGTGCTTCAGGGCCTTAGAGCAGTGAGGGAGGGGGAACTCCATAAGGGGGCGCATGCGTTCAGTGTCGGGCCTATAACTCCATTTTGCACTACATAGCCGAGGATGGCTAGGCGGTCGGTGCTAAACACGCATTTATCCTTGTTGTACGTAAGGTTAAGGATTTTTGCGATCTAGAGAAATTTTCAGAGGTTGGTGTCGTGGTCCTGCTGGTCGTGGCTGCAGACGGTGACATTACCGAGATACGGGAATGTTGCCCGTAAACCGTACTGGTCAACCATTCGGTCTATCTCGCGCTGGAAGACCGAGACCCTGTTGGTGACACCGAAGGGAACCCTTAAGAAGTGGTAGAGCCGCCCGTCTGCTTCAAAGGCAGAGTATTTGCAATCACTAGTGCGGATGGGGAGCTGGTGGTAGGCGAACTTGAGATCCACCGTGGAGAAGACCTTATAATGCGCGATCCTGTTTACCAGGTCGGATATGCGGGGGAGAGGGTACGCGTCCAGCTGCGTAAACCTGTTGATGGTCTGACTGTAGTCGATGACCATCCTATGCTTCTCCCCGGTCTTTACCACCACTACTTGAGCTCTCCAAGGGCTGTTGCTGGCTTCAATGACCCCTTCCCTCAGTAGCCTTTGGACCTCTGACCTAATAAAGATCCGGTTCTGGGCACTGTACCGTCTGCTCCTGGTGGCGACGGGTTTGCAATCCGGGGTGAGGTTCGCAAACAGGGAAGGCGGGTATAAGTGGGGAAACCAAACAGGGTAAAGATGCTGTGCACTGCCTTGATTACGGAGGCCGAGGTCATATCGTGGCAGGGGACAGCGAATGGGAAGCGGGAGAATTGATCGATGACAGTGAGGAAATAAACGTTGCGTTTGGTGGGCGGGAGGGGCCCTTTGAAGTCCACGCGTAGTCGCTCAAAGGGCCCAGAGGCCTTTACCAGGCGAGTCTTGTCTGGTTGGTAGAAGTGGGGTTTGCACTCCGCACAAATCTGGCAAGCCTTGGTCATGGCCTTGACCGCCTCGGTGGAGTAAGGTAGGTTTTGGGACTTGATGGTGAGCAGGCCGGGTGACCCCCGGGTGACAGAGGTCATCATGGATGGTCCTCAGGCGGTCTTTCTGCGCGTTGGCGCACATGCCGCGGGACAGGACATCTGGGGACTCGTTGAGCTTCCCCGGACGATATGTGATATCGTACGTATAGGTGGAGAGTTCTATCCTCCACCTCAGACTTTTATCATTCTTTATTTTGCCCCGTTGTGCGTTATCGAACATAAATGCGACCGACCGTTGGTCGGTGACGAGGGCGAACCTCCTACCGGCTAGGTAGTGCCTCCAGTGCCGCACGGCCTCCACTATGGCTCGTGCCTCCTTCTCGACTGCAGAGTGTCGAATTTCCGAGGCGATGAGGGTTCGGGAGCAGAACGCTACTGGTCTGCCTGCCTGGTTGAGGGTAGCAGCCAGGGCGATGTCTGATGCATCACTTTCAACTTGGAAGGGGATGGTTTCGTCCACCGTGTGCATGGCGGCCTTGATGATATTGGCTTTGATACGACTGAAGGCCGACTGAGCCTCAGCTGTCAGGGGAAAAACTGTGGTTTTAATGAGTGGTCGGGCTCTGTCCGCATATCTGGGGACCCATTGGGCGGAATTGGAAAAGAGCCCCAGGCACCGTTTGAGTGCCTTGAGGCTACGGGGGAGGGGAAGTTACTTAAGGGGGCGCATGCGGTCAAGGTCTGGGCCTAGGACCCCGTTTTCCATGACGTAGCCGAGGATGGCTAGTCGGATTGTGGGGAACACGCATTTCTCTTTGTTGTAGGTGAGATTGAGGGCCTGGGCGGTCTGGAGGAACTTCCTCAGGTACGCGTCGTGGTCCTGCTGGTGGCGGCCGCAGATGGTGACATTGTCCAAGTACGGGTATGTAGCCCGTAAGCCGTACTGGTCCACCATTTGATCCATCGCCCTTTGAAAAACAGAGACTCCATTTGTGACGCCAAAAGGGACCCTGAGGAAATGAAAAAGCCGACCGGCTGCTTCGAAGGCTGTATAGGGGCGGTCCTCCGGGCGGATAGGGAGCTGATGATAAGCCGATTTTAGGTCGACCGTGGGGAATACTCGACACTGGGCGATTTGGTTCACCATTTCTGCTATGCGGGGAAGTGGGTACGTATCGAGTTGCGTAAAGCGATTTATGGTCTGGCTATAGTCCACCACCATACGTTGTTTTTCTCCGGAGCGGACTACCAGTACTTGTGCCCTCCAAGGGCTGTTGCTAGCCTCTATGACCCCTTTTAGTAGCCGCTGAACCTCTGACTTGATGAAAGTCATGTCTTGGGCACTGTACCGCCGACTCCTGGTGGCGACGGGCTTACAGTCGGGAATGAGGTTCGTGAAGAGGGGGGGGTGGTGCAACTTTAAGTGTTGCCAGGCTACATACCGTGAGCGGGGTCAGGGGTCCGCCGAACTTCAGTGTCAGGCTTCGGTGACTGCACTGAAAATCCAGTCTGGGCAGTAGGGGGGCACAGAGGTGAGGGAGGACATAAAGTTTAAAACGGGTGTATTCGGCGCCTTGAATAACGAGGTTCGCGACACAATACCCCGTGATTTGGACCGAATGAGACCCAGATGCGAGGGCGATAGTTTGGGAGGCAGGATAGGTGCGCAGGGAGCAGCGTCTTACGGTGTCCGGGTGAACAAAGCTCTCCGTGCTCCCGGAGTCAAATAGGCAGGGGGTGTTACGACCGTTGATTTGGACCTGCATCATTGGGTTCCGCAGGTGCTTCGGCCGAGATTGATCAAGCGTGATCGTTCCTAGTTGCGGGCAGTCAGAGTCCTCGGTTGAGTCAGACTCACAAAATGGCCACCAAGAGTCACAAAATGGCCACCGCCGGCAGTCGCACGTGTCGGATTTTGAAGATGGCCGCCCCGTGACTGGCATGAGGCCGATGACGCGTCAGAAGTGGGCGTGTCCGGCCAACGGGCAGCCGCGTTGCGGGGCCTGTGGGCCCAGGAGTTCGATTTCTGGGCCCATTGAGACTTTTGTTTCTGGCCTTTGGGCCCAGTGTAGAGGGTTCCATCTCTGCTACTCCACTACTGGGCCGATATCTGGGGTTTGAGTATCTGTGTGTGTCTCTCTCCAGCTGGCACTGAAACTTCAGAGGCCAGGGGATGCCGCACTGGGACACCTCCGCGGGAGAGAGCACTGAATCAAGCCTGCTGTTTATCCCTAACCGGAAGCCTGAGGCTTATATCACACGGATATCCAGACCCCCACCAATGCCCAGGTGATTCTCTCTCTTGCCGGTGGTACAACACCCACCCGGTTCCTACTTCGCTGGAGTAGCTTTCCCAAGAGAGAGAATAGGACACTGCTGTTTATTACCTAACCAGCAGTCTGTCCTGAGTGAACGGGTTCGAATCATTCAAGATGACCCTAGATTCTCGACCCCGGAATTAAGGTGAGGAATATCTTAACAATGACTTGGTCAGAGATTGCTGGTGAGAGATTGAAGAATTTAAACGACTCCAATTATCAGCAAATCAAGGTTTATTGCAAAACCCAGGTCAAAATCATCAAACAGAAGAAATTATAATAAAATCTTAAACTCTAACACAAACTATTCAAGAAGTACTATAACGGACACAACGTAAAATCTTATTGTTACACAAGTTTAGCAATGGCACAAAACACAAATCAAGTCCCCTTCCCCAAAGCCTCAACCACTATCAAAGTCAAGGGAGTTTCGCAAGCTGCTACAGGGTACTTACGGTCACAGGCTGCGAGAGGTCAAGTCGAAAGTGGAGAGGTCAAGCCAACAGACCCTCAATCGAAACACAGCCCCTTTTATATCCGTTTTACCTGGCTTTTTCCTGTGTTCGGCCAGCCCCTTTTGCATTGAATCCATAAGGTTTAAAGTTCCCGCTGGTCCTGCCCCCTTTGAGCCGGTCAGACCTGTCCAGATGGGAGTACCTCCCCTAGGTCCGCCTCCAGTCTGCTTTTTGAGATAACGAGGTTGAGCTCCCTTGTGAAGATTTTCAAAGTCTTCCATCTGCTCTGGAGATCGCTGCTATGTTGATGGGGTGTTGATTGGATTCTGCTCTGGTGGAGGCAAAGTCATTTACATCTGCATGGGGCTATGACCATCCCATTGTCCTGCTTGCAGGCAGGCCCCTTACAGCATTACCATGCCCCTTTGTCTCTGTGTTTAATCTTATCTAGTTGTCTGGCTCCTTCTTCCTTGTAGCTCCTGGGGGGGGTTTGTAAATACCTATGCCCCTACTCAGCTCAGTGGACCAAGCCTGCTGGGAAATTTGGTTACGTTCCTTTGGCTGAAAAGTGTCCAGTTTACAGTCTCTGGGTTTTATTCTTGGGCAGTCCAAAAAGGGCCGAATTGCCCGAAAACCTTACACCAGCCAGGCAGACCTTTGCGAAGTGCCCCTTCTTCCCGCAGTCGTTGCAGATAGCGGAGCGGGCTGCGCAACGCAGGCGTGCGTGTTGGCGTTGCCCACAGAAATAGCACGGTGTGCCCTCGGTGTGAGCGGGTCGCCGCGCGGCGCAGGCCTATAGCGTGGCCGAGTCTGGAGGGGATCGAGAGGGGTTTGCAAGTTCCGCGGAGTAGTACGTAGATTATGGTGGGCCGCTTCCAGAGAAGAGGCGAGCGTTACCGTATCTTGGAGGTCCTTTGCCCCATCTTCTCGGAGCCGCTGCCTGATGTACGTGGGTCGGATACCGGACACGAACGCATCACGAATATGTAAGTTCATGTGGACTTCTGCCGTCACCTCTTTACGATCGCAGTTCCTGGCGAGCGCGGTGAGTCTCTCCAAGTATTCATCTAGCGTTTCCCCAGAGTGCTGGTGGCAGGTCGAGAGCAAATGTCGGGCATGGACTTCGTTTATCGGCTTCACAAAGTGCTTCTGTAGGATTTTGACCGCTGTTTCGTACGTCGTAGCCTTCTCGATCACGGAGGAGAGTCTGTGGCCCACCCGGGATGTAGTAAGCTCAGCTTGCGAGGTCCGTCTACTGCCGTCTCTGAGGAATTCAGATAGGCCTCAAAACACCGGAGCCAGTATTAAAAAATTTCAGTGGCCTCCGGCGACCGAGCGTCCAGATTGAGCTTCTCCGGGTTTTGTCCGCTGTCCATCTCGAAGTAATCTGCTAATTAAATTGAGATACCCTCAATTACGACTCGAGAGAGAAGATTGATAATTCAAAGGCTTTAATTAGCAGAGAACCAGACAGCTGCCGAGAAGTTTGCTCACTGCACGCTGCCCACTGCACATTACCTTATATACGGCTCCCTGGGGGCGGAGCCGGAGTCCCCCAGGGTTCCAAACCCGGTCTTAAAGGGATCATCACATTAAAGGTACAGTTATACAGTTATCATTCATCACAAACGTCTTAAGCAGGGAAACGTGGGCATACCCTCGACCACCGCAACAATCGCTGTTAGAGGACCCACTGAACGCAGACATCTTAGGAAGGGGGAACTGCCGCAACCTCTATGGGCGACTAATAGGAAGATCACACCATTGGGCGAGTCAAAGGAAAAATGGGAGGAAGAGCTTGGGTTTGAAATAGGGTGGGGACTCTGGAGCAAAGCACTGCCCGAGGTCACCTCCACCTCCACATGTGCAAGGCTAAGCCTAATGCAGCTGAATGTGGTAGACAGAGCCCACCTAACTAGAACCCGAATGAGCAGGTTCTTTACGGAGGTGGAGGATAAATGCGAACGGTGCCAAGGAGGTCCGGCCAACCACACCCACATGTCCCAGACTAATCGGGTACTGGACAACCTTCTTCAAGGCAATGTCCAAAGTGGGGATGAGGGTGGAGCCATGCCTGAAAGTGGCGGTCTTCGTGGTATCAGACCAGCCAGATCTATTCATGGGGAGGAGGCCAACTTTGCCTCCCTAATCGGCTGCTGGAGAAGCTGCAGACTGGCTGTCTGACCTATCGAAATTTCTCCAAATGGAGAAAACTAAATTCATCATCCGGGGGAATGAAAGAGGGCTTCCATAGAATGTGGGAGCCATTCACCCAGTCGTTCCAAGACCTGTTTGTAGCCAAAAGCCAAAGGGAGGGAGGGAGAAGCCACGGTACAACAACATACACAAACGAAAGGGGTGGGGGTGGGGGTGGGGGAATAAAGAGGCATGGAGCACAATCATGCCCAGCAAGTAACATAATACATGGCACCACGCCAACCCAACCGGAACAGGATACAAGAGCTGATGAGGGAAGAGGGCGCGGTAGACGACCAGAAGGGGAGGGGGTTCAGGAAGAAAAGGGGGAGCGGTGGTAGGGGACCCACTACAACTAAATGTCTACTGGAGAACGTAAAATAAGCTATAACTGTTGTAAATAATGAAAGACGACCGATGTGCATATACATTTTTGTTTTCGATGTATGTTCACACTTATCTCTGATCTGTACAATATGAAAAATCCTTAATAAAAACATTTTTTTAAAAAAGGTTAACGTGCAGGTTCAGTCGGCAGTTAGGAAGGCAAATGCAATGTTAGCATTCGTGTCGAGAGGGAGAATACAAGAGCAAGGATGTACTTCTGAGGCTGTATAAGGCTCTGGTCAGACCCCATTTGAGTATTGTGAGCAGTTTTGGGTCCCGAATCCAAGGAAGGATGTGCTGGAGAATGGGGATGAGAAAAATATCAGCCGTGATTGAACGGCAGAATAGACTCAATGGGCCGAGTGGCCAATTCTGCTCCTATGTCTTATAATAATGCCTGCTGCATTTATTTACATAACAGTAGCTGCACTAAAAAGGAGTTTCATGGAAGGTGCTTTGAGGTGTTTATGAGAAATATATGATACTTTATCAGTACAAGTCTATTTGCAAAACATAATTTGGGCCAACCTAACATGCGATGATCAACATTACCAATTAAGTAATGTACATGTTTTATATTAAGTCTTATAAATGTATTTAATGTGCTATGGTTATGCATTTAATAAACAGAAGTTTCATTGTAAAATTTACTAGCCCATTTGAGCCTTTTAAAAAAAATATATTTTATTAAAGTTTTCAAACACAATTTTTCCCCCGTACAAATCAACAAAAACGGTAACATGATATCTGATAGATAACATGGTTAAAATAAAATAGTGAACTAACAACATAACACGAAATAGTGCTCCCCCCCACCACTTCACCCCCTCTAGAACAAAAACAATTTACCTCCCCCCCGCCCTTCCCCCCCCCCCCCCTCTGGGCTGCTGCTGCTGGCTATCTATTTTCCCCCTAACGTTCCGCTAGATAGTTGAGGAACGGTTGCTACCGCCTGGAGAACCCCTGAGCCGATCCTCTCAGCGCAAACTTCAGCCGCTCCAGTTTTATGAACCCTGCCATGTTGTTTATCCAGGCCTCCAGTCCGGGGGGTTTCGCCTCCTTCCACATGAGTAAAATCCTTCGCCGGGCTACTAGGGACGCAAAGGCCACAATATCGGCCTCTTTCGCCTCCTGCACTCCCGGCTCATCCGCTACCCCAAATATAGCCAACCCCCAGCTTGGCTTGACCTGGACCTTCACCACCTTCGAGATCACTCCCGCCACTCCCCTCCAATGCCCCTCCAGTGCCGGACACAACCAAAACATATATGTGTGGTTCGCCGGGCTTCCCCCGCACCTCCCACACTTGTCCTCCGCTCCGAAGAACCTGCTCAACCTCGCTCCCGTTATGTGTGCTCTATGTAGCACCTTAAATTGGACCAGGCTAAGCCTGGCACACGAGGAAGAGGAATTTACCCTACTTAGGGCATCAGCCCACAAACCCTCCTCAATCTCCTCCCCGAGCTCTTCTTCCCATTTTCCCTTCAGTTCTTCTACCAGCTCCTCCCCCTCTTCTCTCATCTCCCGGTATATTTCGGACACTTGGCCCTCCCCGACCCCCCCCCCCCCCCCGAAAGCACCCTGTCCTGGATCCCTTGTGTCGGGAGCAGCGGAAATTCCCTCACCTGTTGTCTCGTGAACGCCCTCACCTGCATATACCTAAAGATATTCCCCGGAGGCAGCTCATACTTTTCCTCTAGTGCTCCCAAGCTCGCAAACGTCCCATCTATAAATAAGTCTGCCACTCTCCTAATTCCTGCCCGTTGCCTGCTCTGGAACCCTCCGTCCAACCTCCCTGGGGCAAACCTATGGTTGTTCCTGATCGGGGACCACACCGAGGCTCCCAGCACACCCCTCTGTCACCTCCATTGCCCCCAGATACTTAATTTTGCCGCCACCACTGGGTTTGCGGTAAACCTTTTCGGGGAGAGCGGAGGTGGCGCCGTCACCAGCGCTTTTAAGCTCGTTCCTTTACAGGACGTCATCTCCAGCCTTTTCCACGCCGCCCCCTCTCCCTCTATCATCCACTTACAAATCATCGCCACATTAGCGGCCCAGTAATAGTTGCCCAAATTCGGCAAAACCAGTCCCCCTCTGTCCCTGCTACATTGCAGGAACCCCCTCCTTACCCTCGGGGCCTTCCCTGCCCACACGAAGCTCATGATGCTCCTATCTATTTTCTTGAAAAAGGCCTTAGTGATCAAGAAACGGAGACATTGAAACACAAATAGGAACCTCGGGAGGACCATCATCTTAATCGCCTGCACTCTGCCCGCCAGTGACAGCGGCTGCATATCCCACCTTTTGAAATCCTCTTCCATTTGCTCCATCAGCTGAGTCAGATTGTGTCTATGTAAGGTTCCCCAGCTCCTGGCTATCTGAATTTTCAGGTATCGGAAGTTTCTTTCCATTCTCCTTAGCGGTAGGCCGTCTATCCCTCTACTCTGGTCCCCAGGGTGTAGCACGAAAAGCTCACTCTTTCCCATGTTAAGCCTATATCCCGAGAAATCTCCAAACTCCCTCAATATCTGCATGACCTCTGTCATCCCCCCCACTGGATCCGCCACATATAGCAGTAGGTCATCTGCGTAGAGTGACACTCGGTATTCCTCTCCCTCTCTAACCACCCCTCTCCATTTCCTGGAGTCTCTCAGCGCTATGGCCAGCGCGAACAGTAATGGGGACAGCGGGCATCCCTGTCTTGTTCCCCTATGTAGTCGGAAATACTCCGATCTTTGCCGATTTGTGACTACACTTGCCATTGGGGCCCCATAGAGGAGTTTAACCCAGCTGACAAACCCCTCCCCGAACCCAAACCTCCTCAGCACCTCCCATAGATACTCCCACTCTACCCTATCAAATGCCTTCTCTGCATCCATCGCCGCCACTATCTCTGCCTCCCCCTCTGATGGGGGCATCATTATCACCCCCAATAGCCGTCGCACGTTGACATTCAATTGTCTCCCCTTTACGAACCCTGTCTGATCTTCGTGCACCACCCCCGGGACACAATCCTCTATCCTCATTGCCAGCACTTTTGCCAACAACTTGGCGTCCACATTCAGAAGCGAGATAGGCCTATAAGACCCGCATTGCAGCGGATCTTTATCTCGCTTCAGGATTAGTGATATCGTCGCCTCCGACATTGTCGGGGGTAGAGTCCCCCCCTTCTCTGGCCTCGTTAAAGGTTCTTACCAGTAGCAGGGCCAACAAGTCCACTTATTTCCTGTAAAATTCGACCGGGAACCCGTCAGGTCCCGCGGCCTTCCCTGCCTGCATGTTCCCCAGCCCTTTGGTCACCTCGTCCACTCCCCCCATTTGGTCCATAAACCCCCTAAGCACCTTGGCCGCTGCCGGCCTTCTTCCGGTCCTGGATCTAGATCTATCTAACCCTGGGTCTAGCACGGTGTTGAAGTCCCCCCCCCCCATTACCAGGTTTCCTACCTCCAGGTCCGGGATGCGTCCCAGCATCCGCTTCATAAATCCCGCATCATCCCAGTTCGGGGCATATACGTTGACCAGCACGATCTCCATTCCCTGCAGTCTGCCACTCACCATCACATATCTGCCCCCGCTGTCCGCTACAATGTTCCTAGCCTCGAACGACACCCGTTTCCCCACCAATATGGCCACCCCTCTATTCTTTGCGTCCAGCCCTGAGAGGTACACCTATCCCACCCATCCTTTCCTTAACCTAACCTGGTCCGCCACCTTCAGATGCGTCTCTTGAAGCATGGCCACGTCTGCCTTCAGTCCTTTTAAGTGCGCGAAGACTTGGGCCCTCTTAATCGGCCCATTTAGGCCTCTCACGTTCCACTTGATCAGCCGGACTGGGGGGCTGCCTGCCCCCCTCCCCTGTCGACTAGCCATCACCCTCTCTGGGCCAGTCCCATGTCCCGCGCACCCACCCGTCCCCCAGACAGCGCATTCCCGCCTCGACCACCTTTTCTCTTACCAGCTCCCTTTCGATCTCAGCAGCAGCAACCCAGTTGTCCCCCCCCTGCGCCCCGCCCCCCATGCTACATCCCCATCCAGCATGGTTACTCCCCCCATATTGCTTTCAAGTCAGCTGACTTCAACTGACCCCGGCTTCTCCCGCTCTCTCCCCCCCCCCCCCCCCCCCCCGGTGAGGAACTCCCATCCTCCTTGCGCCTATCTTCCCACCATCATCTCTTTGGCACGGGAAAAGAAAAAGAAACCCCGCGCTTTCTAGAACCATCCCTCCCCCATGGCGCAGCTCTCCCTACAGCCCCGTTCCCATACCCCATCCCCCACCTGTGTCTCTTTTCCCCCCCACCGGCACCCACATTTCTCAGTGTCTCCCCCTCCCCAATTTACACCTCTATACATCAGCATTGTCGTTTCCCCTCCAACATCAGTCCCTCAGTTCTGGTCCAGTTTCTCTTTTTGAATGAAGGTCCATGCTTCTTCCGACGTTTCAAAATAGTGATGTCTATCCTGGTGCGTGCCGGCTGCAAAATCCCGAACTATACTTTCTTCTTATGCAGCACCTCCCATTTGAGCCTTTTAACAGCACAGATTTGAAAGGTGTAACAGGAGTGTGATGTGTCATTAATGAGCTATGCACAAAAATTGCTGGACTTGGAAAGGGTCTAGAGGTTCACAAGAATGATCCCTGGAATAAAGAGCTTGTTGTATGAGTTACGGTTGAGGTCTCTGGGTCTGTACTTGTTTGGAAGGATGAGGGGGGATCGTATTAAAGCTTACAGGATACTGAGAGGCCTGGATAGAGTGGACGTGGAGAGGATGTATTGTAGGAATAAATAGAACCAGAGGACACCATCTCAGACTGAAGGGACGATCCTTTAAAACAGAGACGAGCAGGAATTTCTTCAGCCAGAGGGTGGTGAATCTGTGGAACACTGTTGCAGAAGGCTGTGGAGGCCAAATAACAGTGTTTTTAAGGTAGAAATAGGTTCTTGATTAATAAGGGGATCAGGGGTTACATAGAACATAGAACAATACAGCGCAGTACAGGCCCTTCGGCCCACGATGTTGCACCAAAACAAAAGCCATCCAACCTACACTATGCCATTATCATCCATATGTTTATCCAATAAACTTAAATGCCCTCAATGTTGGCGAGTTCACTACTGTAGCAGGTAGGGCATTCCACGGCCTCACTACTCTTTGCGTAAAGAACCTACCTCTGACCTCTGTCCTATATCTATTACCCCTCAGTTTAAAGTTATGTCCCCTCGTGCCAGCCATATCCATCCGCGGGAGAAGGCTCTCACTGTCCACCCTATCCAACCCCCTGATCATTTTGTATGCCTCTATTAAGTCTCCTCTTAACCTTCTTCTCTCCAACGAAAACAACCTCAAGTCCATCAGCCTTTCCTCGTAAGATTTTCCCTCCATACCAGGCAACATCCTGGTAAATCTCCTCTGCACCCGCTCCAAAGCCTCCACGTCCTTCCTATAATGCGGTGACCAGAACTGTACGCAATACTCCAAATGCGGCCCTACCAGAGTTCTGTACAGCTGCAACATGACCTCCCGACTCCGGAACTCAATCCCTCTACCAATAAAGGCCAACACTCCATAGGCCTTCTTCACAACCCTATCAACCTGGGTGGCAACTTTCAGGGATCTATGTACATGGACACCTAGATCCCTCTGCTCATCCACACTTTCAAGAACTTTACCATTAGCCAAATATTCCGCATTCCTGTTATTCCTTCCAAAGTGAATCACCTCACACTTCTCTACATTAAACTCCATTTGCCACCTCTCGGCCCAGCTCTGCAGCTTATCTATATCCCTCTGTAATCTGCTACATCCTTCCACACTATCGACAACACCACCGACTTTAGTATCGTCTGCAAATTTACTCACCCACCCTTCTGCGCCTTCCTCTAGGTCATTGATAAAAATGACAAACAGCAACGGCCCCAGAACAGATCCTTGTGGTACTCCACTTGTGACTGTACTCCATTCTGAACATTTCCCATCAACCACCACCCTCTGTCTTCTTTCAGCTAGCCAATTTCTGATCCACATCTCTAAATCACCCTCAATCCCCAGCCTCCGTATTTTTTGCAATAGCCTACCGTGGGGAACCTTATCAAACGCTTTGCTGAAATCCATATACACCACATCAACTGCTCTACCCTCGTCTACCTGTTCAGTCACCTTCTCAAAGAACTCAATAAGGTTTGTGAGGCATGACCTACCCTTCACAAAGCCATGCTGACTATCCCTGATCATATTATTCCTATCTAGATGATTATAAATCTTGTCTCTTATAATCCCCTCCAAGACTTTACCCACTACAGACGTGAGGCTCACCGGCCTATAGTTGCCGGGGTTGTCTCTGCTCCCCTTTTTGAACAAAGGGACCACATTTGCTGTCCTCCAGTCCTCTGGCACTATTCCTGTAGCCAATGATGACATAAAAATCAAAGCCAAAGGTCCAGCAATCTCTTCCCTGGCCTCCCATAGAATCCTAGGATAAATCCCATCAGGTCCCAGGGACTTATCTATTTTCAGCCTGTCCAGAATTGCCAACACCTCTTCCCTACGTACCTCAATGCCATCTATTCTATTAGCCTGGGGCTCAGCATTCTCATCCACAACATTATCTTTTTCCTGAGTGAATACTGACGAAAAATATTCATTTAGTATCTCGCCTATCTCTTCAGACTCCACACACAATTTGCCATCCCTGTCCTTGACTGGTCCTACTCTTTCCCTAGTCATTCGCTTATTCCTGACATACCTATAGAAAGCTTTTGGGTTTTCCTTGATCCTTCCTGCCAAATACTTCTCATGTCCCCTCCTTGCTCGTCTTAGCTCTCTCTTTAGATCCTTCCTCGCTACCTTGTAACTATCCATCGCCCCAACCGAAACTTCACACTGCATCTTCACATAGGCCTCCTTCTTCCTCTTAACAAGAGATTCCACTTCCTTGGTAAACCACGGTTCCCTCGCTCGACGCCTTCCTCCCTGTCTGACCGGTACATACTTATCAAGAACACGCAGTAGCTGATCCTTGAACAAGCCCCACTTATCCAGTGTGCCCAACACTTGCAGCCTACTTCTCCACCTTATCCCCCCCAAATCACGTCTAATGGCATCATAATTGCCCTTCCCCCAGCTATAACTCTTGCCCTGTGGTGTATACTTATTCCATCATTAACGTAAACGTCACCGAATTGTGGTCACTGTCCCCAAAGTGCTCTCCTACCTCCAAATCCAACACCTGGCCTGGTTCATTACCCAAAACCAAATCCAACGTGGCCTCGCCTCTTGTTGGCCTGTCAACATATTGTTTCAGGAAACCCTCCTGCACACACTGTACAAAAAACGACCCATCTATTGTACTCGAACTATATCTTTTCCAGTCAATATTTGGAAAGTTAAAGTCTCCCATAATAACTACCCTGTTACTTTCGCTCATATCCAGAATCATCTTCGCCATCCTTTCCTCTACATCCCTAGAACTATTAGGAGGCCTATAAAAAACTCCCAACAGGGTGACCTCTCCTTTCCTGTTTCTAACTTCAGCCCATACTACCTCGGAAGAAGAGTCCCCATCTAGCATCCTC
Source organism: Scyliorhinus torazame (assembly GCF_047496885.1). Classification (NCBI taxonomy): domain Eukaryota; kingdom Metazoa; phylum Chordata; class Chondrichthyes; order Carcharhiniformes; family Scyliorhinidae; genus Scyliorhinus; species Scyliorhinus torazame. Next base: position 4,708,991 of record NC_092707.1, on the reverse strand, counting down.
TCCGCCACCGTAATACTGCTCTTGACTAGCAGCGCCACACCTCCCCCTCTTTTGCCTCCTTCTCTGAGCTTACTAAAACACCTAAACCCCGGAACCTGCAACATCCATTCCTGTCCCTGCTCTATCCATGTCTCCGAAATGGCCACAACATCGAAGTCCCAGGTACCAACCCACGCTGCCAGTTCCCCTACCTTGTTTCGTATACTCCTGGCATTGAAGTAGACACACTTCAAACCACCTACCTGAACACTAGCCCCCTCCTGCGATGTCAAATCTGTGCTCCTGACCTCTATACTCTCATTCTCCCTTTCCCTAAACCTACAATCCAGGTTCCCATGCCCCTTGGGGAGAAAGCAAGAGAATGGGGATGAGAAAAATATCAGCCATGATTGAATGGCGGAGCCAACTTGATGGGCCGAGTGGCCTAATTCTGCTCCTGTCTTCTGGTAACAGACTAATTAGATTGTCCCACAGTGCGGTTATGGAGTCAGTTCTAGGATTTTGATAACTATGAGATATTTTCAAGTCAGCACACTGTGCAACTTGAAGGGAAGCCTGCAGGTGCTGCCTTGCACTAGCTGCCCTTGCAGAGTTCATGGGCTTGGAAAATGTGAGAGAAGTACCGATGAGTTGCTGCGGTGCACTGCCGAGACGATATTCACTGAAGTCACTAAGTGAACGTGTAAAGTGATGAATGGGTGCAAATCAAATGGGTTTCTTAGTCCTGGATGGTATTATATTTTGTGTTGGAGCTGTATTCATTCAGACAAGTTGAAATTCCATCACATCCGATTTCTGCCTTGTAGATGGTGGAAAGGCTTTGGGGAAGTCAGGTGAGTCATTCCCTGCTGTGTACTTAACCTTTGACCTGGTCTTATAGCCACAGTATTTATGTGACTGGTCCAGTTCAGTTTATGTCAAGGTGTTGAGGACGGGTGCCCATGGACAGTTACACATCGGAGATCTTCAATTTCTTTAACATTCAAAAGCAGACAAAAAACAGGTAATGAAAATAAGCTTTATTATAAGAAGAAATCAATACAAAGATGTCCATTTACCTTCTGTACAATGGCAAAACATAAATTATAATTTAGAGGAAACTAAACTTTGTTCTGCGAAGTTCCAGCCATATCCAGTCCTCCAGTTTGGTGTCAAGTGCAAAAATAATTTTTCTAATTACGTCCCTGTCTCCTTTTCTAATAAATTCAAAACTTTTAACTTTGGCCCTGAAAGGTTAAAGAGAACAATGGGCCACATTGTCTGATGGGCTTGGAAAAATCAAAACTTGGATGAAAGACCCAACATCTTCTTGAAGTATCCATCGGAGTGAAAAATCTTTTGCGCTCCCCTTTTTTGTTATGGTTCAAATGCAAAATTGACAATACTTAAACTTAAACAATCAGTGTGATCAGAAAGACTGTTACAAAAGAAGTAGCACTTTCCTCTCCAGAAATAAACCATTCAAAACCTTCTTGGGAGTTCAATATAATTTCAAATGGCGCTAAAGTTACGATCGTGCATTGCGTTCCGTTTCGGCCAGACATTCCCTCACTAGGCCTCGAGCATGAATAATTCCTGGAATATGAAAAGAGAGACACAAATACATATTCAGTTCTGAAGAAGTCGTATTCGATTTGTAAACCCTTTCTCTCACCACAGATGCTGTCAGACCTGCTGAGTTTTCCCAGCACCTTGTTTTTATTTCAGGTTTTACAAGATTCAGACTCAGTCTTTTGCTTTTATGGCATAAGGATGTAACCAACTTCAGAGTTCCTGAAACGAAAACTATCGGTAAAATGACTAAACTGCAGCCGTTGCCCTTTTATTGCCTCCCTCCTTTTCTTCCCACTTATTATGGAGTCACTGATAGTTCCCAGCCAGCTCATCCAAGGCAACAAGTCTGCATGTGTCAGTTTAGACAGACATCTTGATCAATGGAACAAGTGACATCAAAATCAAACCCCAACCGATCCCCACCTACTCTTCCTCCAAAGCACTAGACAATCATAGACTTTACAAAGAAGGAGACTATTTGGCCCCTCGAGTCTGTACCGGCCCTTGAAAAGAGCACCCTACACCCCCTCCACCCTATCCCCGTAACCCCACCCAACCTTTTTGGACACTAAGGGCAATTTAGCATGGTCAATCCATCTAACCTGCACATCTTTGGGTTATGGGAGGAAACTGGAGCATCCGGAGGAAACCCACGCACACACGGGGAGAACGTACAGACTCCTCACAGACAGTGAATGGTAGAATCGAACCTGGGACCCTGGAGCTGTGAAGCAACAGTGCTAACCACTGTGCTACCGTGCCGCCCAATGTCCAGAAGAGGCAATTATTTAAAATTCATTCTGTCCCAATGCTGGGACAATTGGAACACCCCAATAACACCCTGGCTGTAATCAGCCAATTCAGAATTCACCCAGAATCTTGCACTGTATCACACCACAAAGTGGCAGCAATCAGAACAGCACATCCATAGCCCTGAAATACCTAAAATGACAATGCGATGGGGTACACAGTAAAAACTAGTTTAACTTTCTCAGTAAATTAATAAGAGTATATAGTTGAATCATAGAATCATAGTGCCGAAGGAGGCCATTCGGCCCATCGAGTCTGTACAGACCCTTGGAAAGAGCACCCTACCCAAGACCACACCCTCACCCTATCCCCGTAACTCAACCTAACCCTTTGGACACAAAGGGGCAATTTAGCATGGCCAATCCACCGACAGCACCTACTCCACAATAGTTCTCATTACCGGGGCCCCGCAAGGCTGCGTACTTAGCCCCCTACTATACGCCCTGTACACACAGGACTGCGTGCCAAAATTTAGTTCCAACTCCATCTACAAGTTTGCTGACGATACGACGATAGTGGACCGGATCTCGAATAACGACGAGTCAGAATACAGGAGGGAGATAGAGAACCTAGTGGAGTGGTGGTCATTGACTTCAGGAAGCAAAGTACTGTACACACCCGTCAGCATCAACGGGGCCGAGGTGGAGATGGTTAGCAGTTTCAAATTCCATGGGGTGCACATCACCAAAAATCTGTCCTGGTCCACCCACGTCGGTGCTACCACCAAGAAAGCACAACAGCGCCTATACTTCCTCAGGAAACTAAGGAAATTCGGCATGTCTACATTGACTCTTACCAACTTTTACAAATGCACCATAGAAAGCACCCTATCCGGCTGCATCACAGCCTGGTATGGCAATTGCTCGGCCCAAGACCGCAGGAAATTTCAGAGAGTTGTGAACACCGTCCAGTCCATCACACAAACTGCCTCCCATCCATTGACTCCATCTACACCTCCCGCTGCCTGGGGAAAGCGGGCAGCATAATCAAAGACCCCTCCCACCCGGCTTACTCACTCTTGCAACTTCTTCCATCGGGCAGGCGATACAAAAGTAAACAACCCCCTTGTGGACTGACCCGATTAACACTACACCCACGTATGCTTCACCCGATGCCGGTGTTATGTAGTTACATTGTGTACCTTGTGTTGCCCTATTATGTATTTTCTTTTATTTCTTTTTTCACTGTACCTCGGTACATGTGACAATAAACAAAAATCCAAATCCAAACTGTGCCACCCTGAGTTGAGGTAAGTATGAGAGGAACGAAGAAGGGGCAGGTGTTTTGAGATAAATAACTATTAAAGTATGAACAGGAGGGATTATTAAAGCCAAATCAATCAACCAAACTCATGAAGAAAAATATTCACGTTCCTGGAGAGAGCAGAACAAAAGATTTGCATTAGCTAGCTTCAATCTACTGTAATCACCATCAGGGGGGGAGATGGTAAGGCAGTGGTAATGTAACTGGGCTGATAATCCAAGAGTTCAGGCATGGGGACCAGAGTTCAAATCCACCAAGTCAGCTGGTGTGATTAAATTTAAACTCAAAATTAATAAATGCAATTAATTCATACATCTGGAATTGAGAGTTAGCAAAGTATCGATACCTGAAACATCTGGTTCACTAATGTCCTTCAGGGAAGGAAATCGGACGTCTTCTGGCTTACATATGACTCCAGACCCACAGCAATATGGGTGACTCGTAACAGCTCGTACAAACTGGAAGGGCGACACATGGGCAGGACCGGGACTAACTAACAACAAAGAAAAGTACAGCACAGGAACAGGCCCTTCGGCCCTCCAAGCCTGCGCCGACCATGCTGCCGTCTAAACTAAAATCTCCTACACTTCCGTGGTCCGTATCCCTCTATTCCCACCCTATTCATGTATTTGTCAAGATGCCCCTTAAATGTCACGATCGTCCCTGCTTCCACCACCTCCTCCGGCAGCAAGTTCCAGGCACCCACTACCCTCTGTGTAATAAACTTGCCTCGTACATCTCCTCTAAACCTTGCCCCTCGCACCTTAAACCTATGCCCCCTAGTAATTGACCCCTCTACCCTGGGAAAAAGTCTCTGACTATCCACCCTGTCTATGCCCCTCATAATGTTGTAGAACTCTTATCAGGTCGCCTCTCAACCTCCGTCGTTCCAGTGAGAACAAACTGAGTTTATTCAACCTCTCCTCATAGCTAATGCCCTCCATACCATGCAACATCCTGGTAAATCTCTTCTGCACCCTCTCTAAAGCCTCCACATCCTTCTGGTAGTGTGGCGACCAGAATTGAACACTATACTCCAAGTGCGGCCTAACTAAGGTTCTATATAGCTGCAACATGACTTGCCAATCTTTATACTCAATTCCCCGGCCAATGAAGGCAAGCATGCCGTATGCCTTCTTGACTACCTTCTCCACCTGTGTTGCCCCTTTCAGTGACCTGTGGACCTGTACACCTAGACCTCTCTGACTGTCAATACTCTTGAGGGTTCTACCATTCACTGTATATTCCCTACCTGTATTAGACCGATGTACGGGGGGGGGGGGGGGGGGGGAGTATTTGCTAGTTAGGTAATTTTGACATTCTGAATTCTCCCTCCGTGTACCCAAACAGGTGCCGGAATGTGGGGACTAGGGGATTTTCACAGCAACTTCATTGCAGTGTTAATGTAAGCCTACTTGTGACAATGAAGATTATCTTCCTTTCCTCCTTTAAGATATAGCTTAAAATCCATCTGTTTAACCACGTCTTTTATCATCAATCCTCAGTGCAATATTTCCTGCGAAGCACCCTGGGGTGTTTTATTACATTCAGGTGCAATACAAATGCAAGTTTTGTTGTGATGGTGGTGAGCCAGTTGGGTTTTGACAATAATCCAAAACTTTGTGGCTACTTTTACTGGCACCAGTCTTTTAAAAAAAATATTTGAAATATGATCCCGACTCTGGGTCACTGTCCGTGTGGAGTTTGCACATTCTCCCCGTGTTTGCGTGGGTTTCGCCCCCACAACCCAAAGATGTGCAGGTTAGGTGGATTGGCCAGGCTAAAAAAAAAAAAAATTGAAATAAACTTGGATTTTCATGCTGGTGGGATATGAACTTGCTCTTACTGGCCACATCCCATGCTTAAAAGTTGGATATTCTACAACTTAATAATAAACTTAGTCACAAGTGGGCTTACATTAACATTGCAATGAAGTTACTGTGAAAATCCCCTAGTCGCCACATTCCGGCACCTGTTCGGGTACACAGAGGGAGAATTCAGAATGTCCAATTCACATAACTTATTAAACAAATGCAGGGTAATCACTCACTTGGTTAAGCACTTGCTAAATCAGAAACAGTGCAGCATTCAACTACAATCACTAAGAAAGCACAGAGAGTATTGATCTGTTATATACCACGTTTTAGACGTTCCATTGCACTTTTACTGCCCGCATATGTTGGTCGAATGTCTTTGCCCAACTCTTCGATTATAGCAAGCAGCTCCGCATATTTACTCTGTGGCGCCTGAATGCTGCTCATTCCCTAATAGGGAAGAAAGAGGGAAATACACAATCAACATTGAAAGTTCAGCGTATTAGGCAGCAGTGACAATAAATAGAAAACAACAACTTGCATCTGTACACAAGTTGGTTATTCGGCTCAATATGTCTGTGCTAGCTCACTGAAAAAACGACCCAATTCAGAGTTTTGACTTGAGTCACTTGATACAGTTGATCAAGATGGAAACGATGGTGAATGTCGTCCTCCTCAATGATCCACCACTGACTGGCTGCTTTGGAAACTGTACTTCCAGACCCACAGCAGCCATTGGCCTAGCTGCTTGTCAATCAGAGTTGGCCACAGAATCCCCAGTGCAGGAGGCCGCCATTCGGCCCAGAGGGTGTGCACTGACCCTCAGAAAGAGCACTCTACCCAGGTGCACCCACCCGCCCAACCCATCCCTGAACCTAACCTGCACATCCCTGGACACTAAGGGGCAATTTAGCATGGCCAATCCAATTAGACTGCGCATCTTTGGACTGTGGGAGGAAACCGGAGCACCCGGAGGAAACCCACGCAAATGCCACACGGAAATCCGTCCATCGAACATAACAGCGCAGTACAGGCCCTTCGGCCCTCGATGTTGCACCAAACTGTGAAACCACTCTAAAGCCCATCTACACGATTCCCTTATCATCCATATGTTTATCCAATGACCATTTGAATGTCCTTAGTGTTGGCGAGTCCACTACTGTTGCAGGCGGAGCAATTCCACGCCCTTACTACTCTCCGAGTAAAGAACCTACCTCGGACATCTGTCCTACATCTATCTCCCCTCAATTCAAAGCTATGTCCCCTCGTGCTAGACATCACCATCCGAGGAAAAAGGCTCTCACTGTCCACCCTATCCAATCCTCTGATCATCTTGTATGCCTCAATTAAGTCACCTCTTAACCTTCTTCTCTCTAACAAAAACAGCCTCAAGTCCCTCAGCCTTCCCTCATAAGATCTTCCCTCCATACCAGGCAACATTCTGGTAAATCTCCTCTGCATCCTTTCCAATGCTTCCACATCCTTCCTATAATGCGGCGACCAGAATTGCACGCAATATTCCAAATGCAGCCACACCAGAGTTTTGTACAGCTGCATAATGACCTCATGGCTCCGAAACTCAATCCCTCTACCAATAAAAGCTAACACACCGTACGCCTTAACAACCCTCTCAACCTGGGTGGCAACTTTCAGGGATCTATGTACGTTGACACCGAGATCTCTCTGCTCATCCACACTGCCAAGAATCTTACCATTAGCCCAGTACTCTGTCTTCCTGTTATTCCTTCCAAAATGAATCACCTCACAGTTTTCTGCATTAAACTCCATTTGCCACCTCTCAGCCCAACGCTGCAGCTTACCTATGTCCCTCTGTAACTTTTCACATCCTTCCGCACTGTCCACAACTCCACCGACTTTAGTGTCATTGCAAATTTACTCACCCATCCTTCTACGCCCTCCTCCAGGTCATTTATAAAAATGACAAACAGCAGTGGCCCCAAAACAGATCCTTGTGGAACACCACCAGTAACTGGACTCCAGTCTGAACATTTCCCATCAACCACCACCCTTTGTATTCTTCCAGCTAGCCAATTTCTGATCCAAACTGCTAAATCCCCCTGAATCCCATGCCTCCGTATTTTCTGCAGTAGCCTACTGTGGGGAACCTTATCAAATGCTTTACTGAAATCCATATACACCACATCAACTGCTTTACCCTCATCCACCTGTTTGGTCACCTTCTCAAAGAACTCAATAAGGTTTGTGAGGCACGACCTATCCTTCACAAAACTGTGTTGACTATCTCTAATCAAATTATTCCTTTCCAGATGATTATACATCCCATCTCTTATAAACCTTTCCAAGACTTTGCCCACAACAGAAGTAAGGCTCATTCTGGTCTATAGTTACCGGGGTTGTCTCTACTCCCCTTCTTGAACAAGGGGACAACATTTTCTATCCTCCAGTCTCCTGGCACTATTCCTGTAGACAAAGATGACTTAAAGATCAAAGCCAAAGGCTCAGCAATCTCCTCCCTAGTTTCCCAGAGAATCCTAGGATAAATCCCATCCGGCCCAGGGGACTTATCTATTTTCACACTTTCCAGAATTGCTAACACCTTCTCCTTATGAACCTCAAGCCTTTCTAGTCTAGTAGCCTGAATCTCAGTATTCTCCTCGACAACATTGTCTTTTTCCTGTGTGAATACTGACGTAAAATATTCATTTAGCACCTCTCCTATCTCCTCAGATTCCACGCACAACTTCCCACTACGGTCCTTGACTGGCCCTACTCTTACCCTAGTCATTCTTTTATTCCTGACATATCTATAGAAAGCTTTAGGGTTATCCTGCCAAAGACTTCTCATGTCCCCTCCTTGCTTTACCCTCATCCACCTGGCTCTTCTTAGCTCTCTCTTTAGGCCCTTCCTGGCTAACTTGTAACTCTCGAGCGCCCTAACTGAACTTTCATGTCTCATCTTTACATAAGCCTCCTTCTTCCTCTTGACAAGTGTTTCGACTGCTTTAGTAAACCACGGTTCCCTTGCTCGACCACTTCCTCCCTGCCTGACAGGTACATACGTATCAAGGACACGCAGTAGCTGTTCCTTGAACAAGCTCCACGTTTCCATTGTGCCCATCCCCTGCAGTTTTCCTCTCCATCCGATGCATCCCAAGTCTTGCCTCATCGCATCATAATTGCCTTACCCAGTACCAAATCCAATATGGCCTTGCCTCTCGTTGGCCTATCTACATACTGTGTCAGGAAACCCTCCTGCATACACTGAAGCAGCAGTACTAACCACTGTGCCAACAAAGCACCAGATTCCCCGTTCCATCCTTTCTCTTTGTTTTAAATAAATTTAGAGTAGCCAATTATTTTTCTTTTCCAATTAAGGGGCAATTTAGCATGGCCAATTCACCTAACCAACACATCTTTGAGTTGTGGGAGTGAGACCAAGCAGATACGGGGAGAACATGCAAATCCCACACGGACAGTGACCAGGGCCAGGATTCGAACCCGGGTCTGCAGTGCCGCAATCCCAGTGCTAATCAATGCGCCACCTGCCGCCCCCATCCTTTCTCACTTCATGCGAGGAGGGCTAATTGCCGACGTCAGTGGAAATATACTGAGGTGGAGGACAGAATTCCAAATCGTGACTTAAATAAAGGGTTTCAGCCCAGTTCCCTCCAGCTTGTGCTGCGAACCCCTTACCTGACCGTGCCATGTGGCTGCACGCCAGAACAGGTGATCAGCGCACAAGCAAAACTGCGACAGTTTTACGTGTACTCACTACAATGAATGTTGAAACACTGAGGTCACTTTGCTCATTGTTTCAGGCATAACACGCGCTCACAAACAATCATGTCGCCGCCAGAAGTCTTATCGATTGTTATAAAATCTAGGAAAGCTAAAAACTGCTGTCTGTAAAACACACAGAACAAAGTTTGGACCTGTGACAATATCCAATTTTAATCACTACCTACAATGCCATCCTGAAAAGTTTAAACCCCCCCCCCCCCCACCCACCCAAATGAAATATAATTTTTACATATGTGGACATCTGAAGAAATGCCACTCTTTTGCGAATTGAGTGTTTCGAAGAGATAGAAGCAGAACTAGGCTATTTGGCCCATCAAGTCTGCTACACCATTCAATCGTGGCTGATACATTTCTCGTTATTCCTGCGCACTCCAGCACTGTGGAAGCATTATTTAGTTCCAGAGTATGGCTTGCAACTAACGAATGGTGTACAAAGAAAGATGGGCGACATGGTAGCACAGTGGTTAGCACCGTTGCTTCACAGCTCCAGGGTCCCGGTTCTATTCACGGCTTGGGTCACTGTCTGTGCGGAGTCTGCACGTTCTCCGTGTCTGCGTGGGTTTCCTCCGGGTGCTCCGGTTTCCTCCCACAGTCCCGAATGACGTGCTGTTAAGTGAATTGGACATTCTGAATTCTCCCAGTGTACCCGAACAGGCACCGGAATGTGGGGACTAGGGGATTATCGCAGTAACTTCATTGCAGTGTTAATGTAAGCCTACTTGTGACAATAAAGATTATATTATTATGAACAAAGTAAAATACAGTACAGGATCAGGCCCTTCGGTCCTCCAAGCCTGCGCCGACCATGCTGCCCGACTAAACTAAAATCTTCTACACTTCCTGGGTCCGTATCCCTCTATTCCCATCCTATTCATGTATTTGTCAAGATGCCCCTTAAACATCACTATCGTCCCTGCTTCCACCACCTCCTCCGGCAGCGAGTTCCAGGCACCCACTACCCTCTGCGTAAAAAACTTGCCTCGTACATCTACTCTAAACCTTGCCCCTCGCACCTTAAACCTATGCCCCCTAGTAATTGACCCCTCTACCCTTGGAAAAAGTCTCTGACTATACACTGTCTATGCCCCTCATAATTTTGTAGACCTCTATCAGGTCCCTCAACCTCCGTCATTCCAGTGAGAACAAACCAAGTTATTCAACCTCTCATCATAGCTAATGCCCTCCATACCAGGCAACATCCTGGTAAATCTCTTCTGCACCCTCTCTAAAGCCTCCACATCCTTCTGGTAGTGTGGCGACCAGAATTGAACACTATACTCCAAGTGTGGCCTAACTAAGGTTCTATACAGCTGCAACATGACTTACCAATTTTTATACTCAATGCCCCAGCTAATGAAGACAAGCATGCCATATGCCTTCTTGACTATCTTCTCCACCTGTGTTGCCCCTTTCAGTGACCTGTGGACCTGTACACCTAGATTTCTCTGTCAATACTCTTGAGGGTTCTACCATTCACTGTATATTCCCTACCTTCATTAGACCTTCCAAAATGCATTACCTCACATTTGTCCGGATTAAACTCCATCTGCCATCTCTCCGCCCAAGTCTCCAAACAATCTAAATCCTGCTGTATCCTCTGACAGTCCTCATCGCTATCCGCAATTCCACCAACCTTTGTGTCGTCTGCAAACTTACTATATATACTACGACCAGCAAAGGTCCCAGCACTGATCCCTGCAGAACACCACTAGTCACAGCCCTCCAATTAGAAAAGCACCCTTCCATTGCTACTCTCTGCCTTCTATGACCGAGCCACTTCTGTATCCATCTTGCCGGCTCACCTCTGATCCCGTGTGACTTCACCTTTTGTACCAGTTTAGCTGGATGAGGCACCTTGTCAAATGCCAATTGTTGAAGGTTCATTGCCATAAGTATCATATGACTGCACCCTGTGTGATGGAAATATATATTTTACAATACCTGCAAATAACCCATAGAGGGTGGTCCATAGTCATTGAACAGTGGTCTAAATGGCTGCACTGAGCTCCCCAAACTTGTAGAAGGAGATGGGACACTGCCAACTGTTGGAGAAGGATTTGAGTTAATGATGTATCAGTTTGCAAATTCTGAACGTTCACCAGTTTCTGTACAAAACAATGAGTTGTCAAATATATTATTCTGTAAAAAGTGAAAGCTCTTTATCTCACCCAATACTTTGTTGACTATGTTGCAGCTTCAAAACAAGCTGATGTATCCAGAGGACCCACCAACGGTGCAGCTGTGCGAGGCCTAGTTTGGGAAATGAAGCAGCACAGCCTGAACGCCTACCGGCTGCGATAAGTGGCTCGGGGTGCTAGAATTTTGACTTCAGCACCCTCAACTAGGAAGTGGAGGCAGGAAAATAATCAATTAGGAATCAGGGTCACAATTGCTGTATAGTGACTTTTGTCAGAAAGTGAGAGAGAGTGGGGGGGGGGGGGGGGGGGCGGAAAGAGTGGAGATATTGGGTGCAGCTAGGATCAGACTGGGTTGGCATTATCAAGGTTCAATATCCCAGAGACATTCATTAGAATGTCAACAATCACAGGAGAAGTGGCCTTTTCCCAAAAGGGTGACCCTAGTTGCAGCCGCCTGGTTCAGTGTCCCTGTATCCGCCTCTCTGACCCCAGCCTTCAGGAGAAATGTCAGAAATCGGAATGTCAATCTCACATTGAGACTGAAGGCAGGAAACAACCAGAAAGTCCAATTTAATAATACCTGTAGTTTCAGTGCACCGAATGGACAGATCATAAACACTCAAACACTCCCCTGTAGGAGGCTGCAGGGCACAGCGAGAACCTTAGGTTATTCCTGTCGTATTCAGGTGATTCACGGAAGACCCCACGGAATTGGGCTGGTTTAGCACACTGGGCTAAATCGCTGGCTTTTAAAGCAGCCCAAGGCAGGCCAGCAGCACGGTTCAATACCCGTACCAGCCCCCCCGAACAGACGCCGGAATGTGGCGACTAGGGGCTGATGTGTTGGGTGTTCTGGATCACAGACAGGTCACCAACACTTGAAATAGTGCAACACTAGGGGCTAGTTTAGCACACTGGGCTAAATCGCTGGCTTTTAAAGCAGACCAAGGCAGGCCAGCAGCATGGTTCGATTCCCGTACCAGCCTCCCCGAACAGGCGCCGGAATGTGGCGACTAGGGGCTTTTCACAGTAACTTCGTTTGAAGCCTACTTGTGACAATAAGCAATTTTCATTTCATTTCAGTTGTTTGTTTTGAAGGCGGCTCGTCCACACTGGAATTACTCCCATACGCTTCACATCAGGAACTTTTGCTGCACAAACTTTGAGGATCGCTACTATCAGCAAGAGACTGGGAGATTGAGCAGAAACGGTCAGTTCACACAGGCTGTAACCAGAAGGTAACAAGATCTGACCCAAACGGAAAAGACAGTCAACATCCTATATTGATAGAGCACAGCGATGGGCAACCTGGGCCAATGAGTGGGCCACAGGATTGAAATGGAGCTTGTTCACTAACTATGACCCATGAATAAGATTTAATACTCACCAAATATTTAATAACGAGTTATAGAATTTAAAAAAATAAATACATTTAGAGTACCCAAATCTTTTTTCCCCCATAGGGGCAATTTAGCGTGACCAATCCACCTACCCTGCACATCTTTGGGACACGGGGGAGGGCAGAGGGATGCTGATGGTAGAGGACCATAGACTGGCGACCCTGGGGGGGAAACTTACAGAGAAGCCCCAACGCCCGAAAGGGAATCTGCTCAGAAATCTACAACTGCGCAACTCCACAAGGAGACAAAACCGTTCCCCCGGAGACCCACACACATTCCTGCTAACGATGATAGAGCCGGACTGGTTAGGAGATTACAAATGTGGCGACATATATAGGCGACATAAAGAAAAGGTCAGGACTCCATTGGACGAGACAAGATGAAGGTGAGAGGAGGAACTGGGCATTAGGGGGAGGACTCTGGATTGAAGTGCTGCACAGCATCAACTCCACCTCCTCCTGAGCTGGGCTAAGCCTGATGCAGCTTAAGGTAGTGCCTAGAGAACACCTTACTAAGACACGCATGAGTGGATTCTTCCTGGGGGTGGAGGACGAGTGTGAGCGGTGTCAGGCCAACCACACCCACATGTTCCAGTCCTGCCCCAGACTCAGGGAATTCCAGACGGCCTTCTTCGAGGCTATACCCAAGGTGGTGGGGGTCGAGATGAAGCCGTACCAGACTGTGGGGGTCTTTGGGGTAACAGGGCACCCAGAGCTATGGATAGGGAAGGGGGCTTCACTTGTCGCCAGGCGGAGACTTCTGCCAGGGTGGAAGCCGGCAGCGCCTGTGCGGGCATCGGAGTGGCTCTCAGATCGAGTCAAATTCCTGAGGCTAGGAAAGATCATATTCTCCCAGCCCCGGGTCACTGTCCGTGTGGCGTTTGCACATTCTCTTTTTAAAAAAAATAAATTTTAGAGTACCCAATTCATTTGCTCCAATTAAGGGGCAATTTAGCCTGGCTGATCCGCCTACCCTGCACATCTTTGGATTAGAACAAATGCACATCTTTGGATTAGAACCATGCTGCCCGTACAAACTAAAATCTTCTACACTTCCGGGGTCCGTATCCCTCTATCATCATCCTTGTGGGGGTGAAACCCACGCAAACACGGGAGAATATGCAAACTCCACGCAGACAGTGACCCAGAGCCAGGATCGAACCTGCGACTTGGCACTGTGATGCAGCAGTGCTAACCACTGTGCTACCGTGCTGCCTGCATTTGCACATTCTCCCCGTTTGCACGGATCTCATCCCCGCAGCCCAAAGATGTGCAGGTTAGGTGATTGACCATGCTAAATTGCCCCTTAATTGGAAAAAAAGAACTAGGTATTTTAAATTTAGATAACAGAAAATATAAAATTCAGAATAAGAGGACCCAGAGGAGAGATTCCACAACACATGGCACAAATTCACAAGGCGCGGGAAGGGGTGAGGACTAGTTGGGGTTGGGGCAGAAACTGGGGGACAGGAGAGGGAGGGGAGATCGCGAGGAATAGGGAAAGAATGAGGAGGACCACTTACTGGAGAGATGACAGGTCTCCCCACACGGGGAGATAGCGGGGTAATGAACAGACCCACCTTCCCTCAAAACCTAAGCTGGGGGGGGGGGTGTGCAACCACCAGCTGAATGGGGTTTATCGACGAGCAAGGGGAACGAGCAACTACATCTGTGGGGATAAAGCTTGGGGCACATAAGAACTAAGAACATAAGAACTAGGAGCAGGAGTAGGCCATCTGGCCCCTCGAGCCTGCTCCACCATTCAATGAGATCATGGCTGATCTTTTGTGGACTCAGCTCCACGTTCCGGCCCGAACACCATAACCCTTAATCCCTTTATTCTCCAAAAAACTATCTATCTTTATCTTAAAAACATTCAATGAAGGAGCCTCAACTGCTCCACTGGGCAAGGAATTCCATAGATTCACAACCCTTTGGGTGAAGAAGTTCCTCCTAAGCTCAGTCCTAAATCTACTTCCCCTTATTTTGAGGCTATGCCCCCTAGTTCTGCTTTCACCCGCCAGTGAAAACAACCTGCCCGCATCTATCCTATCTATTCCTTTCATAATCTTATGTTTCTATAAGATCCCCTCGCATTCTTTTAGATTCCAACGAGTACAGTCCCAGTCTACTCAACCTCGCCTCATAATCCAACCCCTTCAGCTCTGGGATTAACCTAGTGAATCTCCTCTGCACACCCTCCAGCGCCAGTACGTCCTTTCTCAGGTAAGGAGACCAAAACTGAACACAATACTCCAGGTGTGGCCTCACTAACACCTTATACAATTGCAGCATAACCTCATTAGTCTTAACCTCCATCCCTCTAGCAATGAAGGACAAAATTCCATTTGCCTTCTTAATCACCTGTTGCACGTGTAAACCAAATTTTTGCGACTCATGCACCAGCACACCCAGGTCTCTCTGCAGTGGCATGTTTTAATATTTTATCATTTAAATAGTAATCCCTTTTGCTGTTATTCCTACCAAAATGGATAACCTCACATTTGTCAACATTGTATTCCATCTGCCAGACCCTAGCCCATTTACTTAACCTATCCAAATCCCTCATCTTAGTGTCATCTGCAAACAAGGACACATTGCCCTTGGTCCCCAACTCCAAATCATCTATGTAAATTGTGAACAATTGTGGGCCCAACACTGATCCCTGAGGGACACCACTAGCTACTGATTGCCAACCAGAGAAACACCCATTAATCCCCACTCTTTGCTTTCTATTAATTAACCAATCCTCTATCCATGCTACTACTTTACCCTTACTGCCATGCATCTTTATCTTATGCAGCAATCTTTTGTGTGGCACCTTGTCAAAAGCTTTCTGGAAATCCAGATATACCACATCCATTGGCTCTCCGTTATCTACCGTACTGGTAATGTCCTCAAAAAATTCCACTAAATTAGTTAGGCACGACCTGCCCTTTATGAACCCATGCTGCGTCTGCTCAATGGGACAATTTCCATCCAGATGCCTCGCTATTTCTTCCCTGATGATAGATTCCAGCATTTTCTCTACTACCGAAGTTAAGCTCACTGGCCTATAATTAGCCACTTTCTGCCTACCTCCTTTTTTAAACAGTGGTGTCACGTTTGCTAATTTCCAATCCGCCGGGACCACCCCAGAGTCTAGTGAATTTTAGTAAATTATCAATAGTGCATTTGCAATTTCCCATGCCACCTCTTTTAGCACTTTGGGATGCATTCCATCAGGGCCAGGAGACTTGTCTACCTTTAGCCCCATTAGTTTGCCCATCACTACCTCCTTGCTGATAACAATCCTCTCAAGGTCCTCATCTGTCATAGCCGCATTTCCATCAGTCACTGGCATGTTATTTGTGTCTTCCACTGTGAAGACCGACCCAAAAAACTGTTCAGTTCCTCAGCCATTTCCTCATCTCTCATTATTAAATCTCCCTTCTCATCCTCTAAAGGACCAATATTTACCTTAGCCACTCTTTTTTGTTTTATATATTTGTAGAAACTTTTACTGTCTGTTTTGATATTCTGAGCAGTTTCCTCTCAATCTATCTTACTCTTCTTTATAGCGTTTTTAGTAGCTTTCTGTTGCCCCCTAAAGATTTCCAGTCCTCTAGTCTCCCACTAATTTTGCCACTTTGTATGCTTTTTCCTTCATTTGATACTCTCCCTTATTTCTTTAGATATCCACGGTCGATTTTCCCTCTTTCTACCGTCCTTCCTTTTTGTTGGTATAACCTTTGCTGAGCATTGTGAAAAATCGCTTGGAAGGTTCTCCACTGTTCCTCAACCGTTTTCACCATAACGTTTTTGCTCGCAGTCTACTACCGCCAAGCAGCAGGAGCCCCTGCTGAACCCCAACACACCACTGTAAAAACGGAACACTAATGTATAGATGTTGGGTAGCACGGTAGCATTGTGGATAGCACAATTGCTTCACAGCTCCAGGGTCCCAGGTTCGATTCCGGCTTGGGTCACTGTCTGTGCGGAGTCTGCACATCCTCCCAGTGTGTGCGTGGGTTTCGTCCGGGTGCTCCGGTTTCCTCCCACAGTCCAAAGATGTGGTTAGGTGGATTGGCCATGATAAATTGCCCATAGTGTCCAAAATTGCCCTTAGTGTTGGGTGGGGTTTCTGGGTTATGGGGATAGGGTGGAGGTGTTGACCTTGGGTAGGGTGCTCTTTCCAAGAACCGGTGCAGACTCGATGGGCTGAATGGCCTCCTTCTGCACTGTAAATTCTATGATAATCTATGTAAATATTAAGTAGCTTTGGAGCCCAGTCACGGTGACAGCGAGGGGCTCAACTCTTGTTGATTATTATTTTTTAAATTTAGAGGAGCCAATTATTTTTCTTTTCCAATCAAGGGGCAATTTAGCGTGGCCAATCCACCTACCCTGCACATCTTTGGGTTGTGGGGGTGAAACCCTCGCAGACATGGGCAGAAAGTTTATTGGATAAACATATGGATGATAATGGCATAGTGTAGGTAGATGGCTTTTGTTTCGGTGCAACATCGTGGGCCGAAGGGCCTGTACTGCGCTGTATTGTTCTATGTTCTAATGTGCAAACTCCACACGGACAGTGACCTAGGGCCGGGATTCAAATCCGGGTCCTCAGCGCCGCAGTCCCAGTGCTTAGCAGGCTGCCCTATTGTTGGTTATTACTACTGTTGTCACATTGCCTCTTACATTCAAAACACCAATAAAAATATTTTTCAAAAAGAAAAATTAATCTTGCCCCTTGTTGTTTTTGCCAATTATCTTTGATTGTATCCTCGGTTACTGATCATCCAGCCCGTAGAAGCGATTCCTTCCTATTATAATCCAGAAAGCCTCTTATTAAACCCTCTAACTTTCTCTGCTGCCAGGAGAACATCGTCAACCTCTCCAGTTTCTTCTCCTTGTCCTTCATCCTTGGTACTAAATCTCGCCTGAACCCTAACTTAAGGCCATGGCTTCTGTCCTTTTTCGCAATATAAACTTGCAGATTTAGGTGGAGGGCATTGCTGTCATTGGGAAGCAGCTTTTCGTGACCACAGATGAGTCCAAGCTGAGTGGGTAAGAGAAACTAATTTTATTACTAAGTAATAGTTTGTACAATACTCCCAGTGGGTCGGAGGTGTCGCTTCCAAACCTGGCTGACTTTTAATCAGCTGTTATTAGAGTGTCCGCGGTCTCCCCTCCCCTCTGCGGGCAGTTCATACTCAACAAGACTCACGGGGAGACTGTTTGCTTCTACCCCATAGGTCTCGTGCGGGTTATAACACAGCTCATCCACAGCCAGGACAAAAGTTTACACTACTGCTGAATTGATGCACCACTTCCCTGAAATTAGGAAGCTACTCAGGATCTACCCCATTCTAGCCATGACAGACCCAACCATCATGGAATGGAGGGGTGGGGGGTGAGAAGGGAATATTTAATATCAAATTCCAGTCTTTCTTCTACCAGGTTCAACTATTGCAGCACAACCTGGAAATCCTTATCAGTGTGGCTTTATTCTGCATCTAACTTGTCCTGGGAGTGTTTGATATTGCAGGAAGCTTTATTCTGTATATTTTTTGTTATTCATTCATGGGATGTGGATGTTGCTGGCTGGGCCAGCATTTATTGCCCTTCCCTAATTGTCCTTGAACTGAGTGGCTTGCTCGGCCATTTCAGAGTCAACTACATTGCTGTGGGTCTGGAGTCACATGTCGGCCAGACCAGATAAGGACAACAGAGTTCCTTCCCTAAAGGAACGTTTGTGAACCAGATGGGCGTTTGCAATCGGCAATGGTTTCATGTCATCATCAGATGTTTTAATTCCAGATTTTTATGCAATTCAAACTTAACATCTGCTGTGGTGGGATTTGT